>NC_079400.1:20791322-21091322 GCF_029220125.1 Pseudoliparis swirei
ACCAGGAAGAGCAACGTGGCGACGGCTCCTTCAGTCACTGACCAAGGACACAAGGGGAGGAGAGGACATGTGTCCTCCTCGTCTCCTCAGTCTGTCCTCGTCCTCACGCCTCGCTCACTTCGTCCTGTCGACTCTCAACTGATCACAAACAATTATTTGTTTCCACTAAAAGGAATATTGTGGATATTTTAGTCATTTAATATCCTCCCAGAATGCAGTTGTTCATCAATAATTACTGTTTTTGCAGGCGGTTGTGTAACCATGGCTACAGCGCCACCTACAGGTGAAGTACCAGCAACACCGCGAAGAAAACAAACTGACCTACAAATGTTTATTCAAGGCCAAATATAATAAAAAAATAGAAACATAAAGACAATGAGTTGTGTGTGTGACATGTCTGTGTGACATGTTGTGTGTGTGACATGTGTGAGTGACATGTGTGTGTGACATGTGTGTGAGTAACATGTTGTGTGAGTGACATGTGTGTGTGACATGTGTGAGTGACATGTGTGTGTGACATGTGTGTGAGTAACATGTTGTGTGAGTGACATGTGTGTGTGACATGTTATGTGAGTGACATGTGTGTGTGACATGTGTGTGAGTGACATGTTGTGTGAGTGACATGTGTGTGAGTGACATGTTGTGTGAGTGACATGTGTGTGTGACATGTGTGAGTGACATGTGTGTGAGTGACATGTGTGTGTGACATGTGTGTGAGTAACATGTTGTGTGAGTGACATGTGTGTGTGACATGTGTGTGAGTAACATGTTGTGTGAGTGACATGTGTGTGTGACATGTGTGAGTGACATGTGTGTGTGACATGTGTGTGTGACATGTGTGAGTGACATGTGTGTGTGACATGTGTGTGTGACATGTGAGTGACATGTTGTGTGAGTGACATGTGTGTGTGACATGTGTGAGTGACATGTGTGTGAGTGACATGTTGTGTGTGTGACATGTGTGTGTGACATGTGTGAGTGACATGTGTGTGTGTGACATGTGTGTGAGTGACATGTTGTGTGAGTGACATGTGTGTGAGTGACATGTTGTGTGAGTGACATGTGTGTGTGACATGTGTGAGTGACATGTGTGTGTGTGACATGTGTGTGTGACATGTGTGAGTGACATGTGTGAGTGACATGTGTGTGTGTGACATGTGTGAGTGACATGTGTGTGTGTGACATGTGTGTGTGACATGTGTGAATGACATGTGTGAGTGACATGTGTGTGAGTGACATGTGTGTGTGACATGTGTGTGTGTGACATGTGTGTGTGACATGTGTGAGTGACATGTGTGAGTGACATGTGTGTGTGACATGTGTGTGTGACATGTGTGAGTGACATGTGTGTGTGACATGTGTGTGTGACATGTGTGTGTGTGACATGTGTGTCTGACATGTGTGAGTGACATGTGTGTGTGTGACATGTGTGTGTGACATGTGTGTGTGACATGTGTGAGTGACATGTGTGTGTGACATGTTGTGTGTGACATGTGTGTGTGACATGTGTGTGTGTGACATGTGTGTGTGTGACATGTGTGTGTGACATGTGTGTGTGACATGTGAGTGACATGTGTGAGTGACATGTTGTGTGTGTGACATGTGTGTGTGACATGTGTGTGTGACATGTGTGTGTGACATGTTGTGTGTGTGACATGTGTGTGTGACATGTGTGTGTGACATGTTGTGTGTGTGACATGTGTGTGTGACATGTGTGTGTGACATGTGTGAGTGACATGTGTGTGACATGTGTGTGGTGACATGTGTGAGTGACATGTTGTGTGAGTGACATGTGTGTGTGACATGTGTGAGTGACATGTGTGTGTGACATGTGTGTGAGTAACATGTTGTGTGAGTGACATGTGTGTGTGACATGTTGTGTGAGTGACATGTGTGTGTGACATGTGTGAGTGACATGTGTGTGTGACATGTTGTGTGTGTGACATGTGTGTGACATGTGTGAGTGACATGTGTGTGTGACATGTGTGTGTGTGACATGTGTGTGTGACATGTGTGAGTGACATGTGTGAGTGACATGTGTGTGTGACATGTGTGAGTGACATGTGTGTGTGACATGTGTGAGTGACATGTGTGTGTGACATGTTGTGTGTGTGACATGTGTGTGACATGTGTGTGACGTGTGTGTGACATGTGTGTGACATGTGTGGGACGTGTGTGAGTGACATGTTGTGTGTGTGACATGTGTGTGTGTGTGACATGTGTGTGTGACATGTGTGTGAGTGACATGTGTGTGTGATGTGTGTGACATGTGTGTGACATGTGTGTGTGACATGTGTGTGTGACATGTGTGTGAGTGACATGTGTGTGACATGTGTGGTGACATGTGTGTGTGACATGTGTGTGTGACATGTGACATGTGTGAGTGACATGTGTGTGTGTGACATGTGTGAGTGACATGTGTGTGTGTGTGTGACATGTGTGTGTGACATGTGTGAATGACATGTGTGAGTGACATGTGTGTGAGTGACATGTGTGTGTGTGACATGTGTGAGTGACATGTGTGTGTGTGACATGTGTGTGAGTAACATGTTGTGTGAGTGACATGTGTGTGTGACATGTACATGTGTGTGTGACATGTGTGAGTGACATGTGTGTGTGACATGTGTGTGTGACATGTGTGTGACATGTGTGTGTGACATGTGTGTGTGACATGTGTGAGTGACATGTGTGTGTGTGACATGTGTGTGTGACATGTGTGAGTGACATGTGTGTGAGTGACATGTTGTGTGTGACATGTGTGAGTGACATGTGTGAGTGACATGTGTGTGTGACATGTGTGTGTGACATGTGTGTGTGACATGTGTGTGTGTGACATGTGTGTGTGACATGTGTGAGTGACATGTGTGTGTGACGTGTGTGACATGACATGTGAGTGACATGTGTGTGTGTGACATGTGTGTGTGACATGTGTGGTGACATGTGTGTGTGTGACATGTGTGTGTGACATGTGTCTGTGACATGTGGTGACATGTGTGTGTGTGACATGTGTGTGTGACATGTGTGTGTGACATGTGTGGTGACATGTGTGTGTGTGACATGTGTGGTGACATGTTGTGTGAGTGACATGTGTGTGAGTGACATGTGTGTGAGTGACATGTGTGTGTGACATGTGTGAGTGACATGTGTGTGACATGTGTGTGTGTGACATGTGTGTGTGACATGTGTGTGTGACATGTGTGAGTGAGTGACATGTGTGTGAGTGACATGTGTGGTGACATGTAACATGTGTGTGTGACATGTGTGTGTGACATGTGTGAGTGACATGTGTGTGTGACATGTGTGTGTGACATGTGTGTGTGAGTGACATGTGTGAGTGACATGTGTGTGACATGTATGTGTGACATGTGTGTGAGTGACATGTGTGGTGACATGTTGTGAGTGACATGTGTGTGTGACATGTGTGACATGTGTGACATGTGTGTGTGTGACATGTGTGTGTGACATGTGTGTGTGTGTGTGACATGTGAGTGACATGTGTGAGTGACATGTGTGTGTGTGACATGTGTGTGTGACATGTGTGTGTGACATGTGTGTGTGACATGTGTGTGTGACATGTGTGTGTGACATGTTGTGTGTGTGACATGTGTGTGTGACATGTGTGACATGTGTGTGACATGTGTGTGTGACATGTGTGTGTGTGACATGTGTGTGGTGACATGTTGTGTGTGTGACATGTGTGTGTGACATGTGTGTGACATGTGTGTGTGACATGTGTGTGTGACATGTGTGTGTGACATGTGTGTGTGACATGTTGTGTGTGTGACATGTTGTGTGTGTGACATGTTGTGTGTGTGACACGTTGTGTGAGTGACATGTGTGTGTGACATGTGTGTGTGTGTGTGACATGTGTGGTGTGATGTGTGAGTGACATGTGTGTGTGACATGTGTGTGTGATGTGTGTGACATGTGTGTGTGACATGTGTGAGTGATGTGAGTGACATGTGTGTGTGACATGTGTGAGTGACATGTGTGAGTGACATGTGTGTGTGTGACATGTGTGTGTGACATGTGTGAGTGACATGTGTGTGTGACATGTGTGTGTGACATGTTGTGTGTGTGACATGTGTGTGTGACATGTGTGTGTGACATGTGTGTGTGACATGTGTGTGTGACATGTGTGAGTGACATGTTGTGTGTGTGACATGTGTGAGTGACATGTGTGTGTGACATGTGTGAGTGACATGTGTGAGTGACATGTGTGTGTGACATGTGTGAGTGACATGTGTGTGTGTGACATGTGTGAGTGACATGTGTGTGTGACACGTGTGTGTGTGACATGTGTGTGTGACATGTGTGTGACATGTGTGGGATGTGTGGTGACATGTGTGTGTGACATGTGTGAGTGACATGTGTGTGTGACATGTGTGTGAGTGACATGTTGTGTGAGTGACATGTGTGTGAGTGACACGTGTGTGTGACATGTGTGTGTGACATGTGTGTGAGTGACATGTTGTGTGTGTGACATGTGTGTGACATGTGTGTGTGACATGTGTGAGTGACATGTGTGTGTGTGACATGTGTGTGTGTGACATGTGTGTGACATGTTGTGTGAGTGACATGTGTGTGTGACATGTGTGTGAGTGACATGTTGTGTGTGTGACATGTGTGTGAGTGACATGTTGTGTGTGTGACATGTGTGTGTGACATGTGTGAGTGACATGTTGTGTGTGTGACATGTGTGTGTGACATGTGTGAGTGACATGTGTGAGTGACATGTGTGTGTGACATGTGTGTGTGACATGTGTGTGTGACATGTGTGTGTGACATGTGTGTGAGTGACATGTTGTGTGAGTGACATGTGTGTGTGACATGTGTGTGACATGTGTGTGAGTGACATGTGTGTGTGTGACATGTGTGAGTGACATGTTGTGTGAGTGACATGTGTGTGAGTGACATGTTGTGTGTGACATGTTGTGTGTGTGACATGTGTGAGTGACATGTTGTGTGTGACATGTGTGTGACATGTGTGTGTGACATGTGTGTGTGACATGTGTGAGTGACATGTTGTGTGTGACATGTGTGACCTGTGTGTGACATGTGTGAGTGACATGTGTGTGTGACATGTGTGTGTGACATGTGTGTGTGACATGTGTGTGTGACATGTGTGTGTGACATGTGTGTGTGTGTGTGTGTGTGTGACATGTGTGTGAGTGACATGTGTGAGTGACATGTGTGTGTGACATGTTGTGTGAGTGACATGTGTGTGTGACATGTGTGAGTGACATGTGTGTGTGTGACATGTGTGTGAGTGACATGTTGTGTGAGTGACATGTGTGTGTGTGTGTGACGTGTGTGTGTGACATGTGTGTGTGACATGTGTGTGTGACATGTGTGTGTGTGACATGTGAGTGATATGTGTGTGACATGTGTGAAAGTGACATGTATGTGTGTGTGTGACATGTGTGAGTGACATGTTGTGTGAGTGACATGTGTGTGAGTGACATGTGTGTGAGTGACATGTGTGTGTGACATGTGTGTGACATGTGTGAGTGACATGTGTGTGTGACATGTTGTGTGTGTGACATGTGTGTGTGACATGTGTGTGTGACATGTGTGTGTGACATGTGTGTGAGTGACATGTTGTGTGTGACATGTGTGTGTGACATGTGTGAGTGACATGTGTGTGTGTGACATGTGTGTGTGACATGTGTGTGAGTGACATGTGTGTGAGTGACATGTTGTGTGAGTGACATGTGTGTGTGACATGTGTGAGTGACATGTTGTGTGAGTGACATGTGTGTGTGACATGTGTGTGTGACATGTGAGTGACGTGTGTGTGACATGTGTGTGTGACATGTGTGAGTGACATGTGTGTGACATGTGTGGTGACATGTGTGTGTGTGTGACATGTGAGTGACATGTGTGTGAGTGACATGTGTGTGTGACATGTGTGTGTGACATGTGTGTGTGACATGTGTGAGTGACATGTGTGTGAGTGACATGTGTGTGTGACATGTGTGTGTGACATGTGTGAGTGACATGTTGTGTGTGTGACATGTGTGTAGTGACATGTTGTGTGAGTGACATGTGTGTGTGACATGTGTGAGTGACATGTTGTGTGTGTGACATGTGTGTGTGACATGTGTGAGTGACATGTGTGTGTGACATGTGTGAGTGACATGTGTGTGAGTGACATGTGTGTGTGTGACATGTGTGTGTGACATGTGTGTGTGACATGTGTGTGAGTAACATGTGTGACATGTGCGTGAGTGACATGTTGTGTGAGTGACATGTGTGTGTGACATGTGTGAGTGACATGTGTGTGTGTGACATGTGTGTGTGACATGTGTGAGTGACATGTGTGTGTGTGACATGTGTGTGAGTGACATGTTGTGTGAGTGACATGTGTGTGTGACATGTGTGAGTGACATGTGTGTGAGTGACATGTGTGTGTGTGACATGTGTGTGTGACATGTGTGTGTGACATGTGTGAGTGACATGTGTGTGTGACATGTGTGTGACGTGTGTGTGAGTGACGTGTGTGAGTGACATGTGTGTGTGACATGTTGTGTGTGTGACATGTGTGTGTGACATGTGTGAGTGACATGTGTGGTGACATGTGACATGTGGTGACATGTGTGTGTGACATGTGTGGTGACATGTGTGTGTGACATGTGTGTGATGTGTGTGACATGTGTGAGTGACATGTGTGTGTGTGACATGTGTGTGTGACATGTGTGTGTGACATGTGTGTGTGACATGTTGTGTGTGTGACATGTGTGTGTGACATGTGTGAGTGACATGTGTGTGTGTGTGACATGTGTGTGTGTGACATGTGTGTGTGACATGTGTGACATGTTGTGTGTGTGACATGTGTGTGTGACATGTGTGAGTGACATGTGTGTGACATGTGTGAGTGACATGTGTGAGTGACATGTTGTGTGTGTGACATGTGTGTGTGACATGTGTGAGTGACATGTTGTGTGTGTGACATGTGTGAGTGACATGTGTGTGTGTGACATGTGTGTGAGTGACATGTTGTGTGTGTGACATGTGTGTGAGTGACATGTTGTGTGAGTGACATGTTGTGTGTGTGACATGTGTGTGTGTGACATGTGTGTGTGACATGTGTGTGAGTGACATGTTGTGTGTGTGACATGTGTGTGTGACATGTGTGAGTGACATGTGTGTGTGTGACATGTGTGGAGTGATGTGAGTGACATGTGTGTGTGACATGTTGTGTGTGACATGTGTGTGTGACATGTGTGTGTGTGACATGTGTGTGACATGTGTGTGTGACGTGTGTGAGTGACATGTGTGTGTGTGTGTGTGTTGTGACATGTGTGTGACATGTGTGTGTGACATGTGTGTGGTGACATGTGTGTGTGTGACATGTGTGTGTGACATGTGTGGTGTGTGTGACATGTGTGTGTGACATGTGTGGTGACATGTGTGTGACATGTGTGAGTGACATGTGTGTGACACATGTGTGTGTTGTGTGACATGTGTGTGACATGACATGTGTGAGTGACATGTGTGTGACATGTGTGAGTGACATGTGTGTGTGTGAGTGACATGTGTGTGTGACATGTGTGAGTGACATGTGTGTGTGTGACATGTGTGAGTGACATGTGTGTGTGTGACATGTGTGTGTGACATGTGTGTGAGTGACATGTTGTGTGAGTGACATGTTGTGTGAGTGACATGTGTGTGAGTGACATGTTGTGTGAGTGACATGTGTGAGTGACATGTTGACATGTGTGTGACATGTGTGTGTGACATGTGTGGTGACATGTGTGACATGTGTGGTGACATGTTGTGTGTGACACATGTGTGTGTGACATGTGTGAGTGACATGTGTGTGTGACATGTGTGAGTGACATGTTGTGACATGTGTGTGTGACATGTGTGGTGACATGTGTGACCTGTGTGTGACATGTGTGTGACCTGTGTGTGACCTGTGTGTGGTGACATGTGTGTGTGTGTGTGACATGTGTGAGTGACATGTGTGTGTGACATGTGTGTGTGAGTGACATGTGTGTGTGACATGTTGTGTGAGTGACATGTGTGTGTGACATGTGTGACATGTGTGTGTGACATGTGTGAGTGACATGTGTGAGTGACATGTGTGTGTGACATGTGTGAGTGACATGTGTGTGTGACATGTTGTGTGTGTGACATGTGTGAGTGACATGTGTGAGTGACATGTGTGTGTGACATGTGTGTGACCTGCGTGTGACCTGTGTGTGACCTGTGTGTGACCTGTGTGTGTGTGACATGTGTGAATGACATGTGTGAGTGACATGTGTGTGAGTGACATGTGTGTGTGTGACATGTGTGTGTGACATGTGTGTGTGACATGTGTGAGTGACATGTGTGTGTGAGTGACATGTGTGTGTGACATATATGTGACATGTGTGTGTGACATGTGTGAGTGACATGTGTGAGTGACATGTGTGTGTGAGTGACATGTGTGGTGACATGTGAGTGACATGTGTGAGTGACATGTGTGTGTGACATGTGTGTGTGACATGTGTGTGTGACATGTGTGAGTGACATGTGTGTGTGACATGTTGTGTGAGTGACATGTGTGTGTGACATGTGTGAGTGACATGTGTGTGTGACATGTGTGTGACATGTGTGAGTGACATGTGTGTGTGACATGTGTGAGTGACATGTGTGTGTGAGTGACATGTGTGTGTGACATGTGTGTGTGGAGTGACATGTGTGTGACATGTGTGTGACATGTGACATGTGTGTGTGACATGTGTGTGACATGTGTGTGTGTGTGACATGTGTGTGTGACATGTGTGTGACATGTGTGTGTGACATGTGTGTGAGTGACACATGTGTGGTGACATGTGTGTGTGACATGTGTGTGTGACATGTGTGTGACACATGTGTGTGAGTGACATGTGTGTGTGACATGTGTGTGTGTGTGTGTTGTGTGTGGTGACATGTGTGTGACATGTGTGACATGTGAGTGACATGTGTGTGTGACATGTGTGTGTGTGTGACATGTGTGTGACCTGTGTGTGAGTGACATGTGTGTGTGACATGTGTGTGACATGTGTGAGTGACATGTGTGTGTGACATGTGTGAGTGACATGTGTGTGTGACATGTTGTGTGAGTGACATGTGTGTGTGACATGTTGTGTGTGTGACATGTGTGTGTGACATGTGTGAGTGACATGTGTGTGAGTGACATGTGTGTGTGACATGTGTGTGTGACATGTGTGTGAGTGACATGTGTGAGTGACATGTGTGTGTGTGACATGTGTGAGTGACATGTGTGTGTGTGACATGTGTGTGTGACATGTGTGTGTGACATGTGTGAGTGACATGTGTGTGTGACATGTGTGAGTGACATGTTGTGTGAGTGACATGTGTGTGTGACATGTTGTGTGTGTGACATGTGTGTGTGACACATGTGAGTGACATGTGTGAGTGACATGTGTGTGTGACATGTTGTGTGAGTGACATGTGTGTGTGACATGTGTGACATGTGTGTGTGACATGTGTGAGTGACATGTGTGTGTGACATGTTGTGTGTGTGACATGTGTGTGTGACATGTGTGAGTGACATGTGTGTGACATGTGTGAGTGACATGTGTGAGTGACATGTGTGTGACATGTTGTGTGTGTGACATGTGTGAGTGACATGTGTGAGTGACATGTGTGTGTGTGACATGTTGTGACATGTGTGTGTGTGACATGTGTGAGTGACATGTTGTGTGAGTGACATGTGTGTGTGACATGTGGTGACATGTGTGAGTGACATGTGTGTGACATGTGAGTGACATGTGTGTGTGACGTGTGTGACATGTGGTGACATGTGTGAGTGACATGTGTGTGTGACATGTGTGAGTGACATGTGTGAGTGACATGTGTGAGTGACATGTGTGAGTGACATGTGTGTGTGACATGTGTGTGTGACACGTGTGTGTGTTTTTTGGGTTTAAATTTGTGGTGTTAAGGGTTTTTTAAAAGGTGGGAGTAGTTGAATAATTTAAATACAGGGGTGGGGTTTGGGGGTGGCCTGTGTGTGTGTGTGGGGTGTGTGTGGTTTGAAAAGTGTTGAGTAAATGGTGGGTTTTAATAAGTGTTCATTTTGTGGGGAAAAAAAAGTGGGTTTGTGAAAACTTTTTGTGCTGTGTGTTGGTGGCATTTGGTGCGTTTGGTACATGGGAGGGGGGTTACATTGGGCTTTGGGTACAGTTGTTGTGGTTTAGTCATGGTGTCTTTTTGGGGAATTTTACTTTTTCATGGGTGGGACTTTTATGAGTTTCTTTTTAAATTTGGGAATTTGTTTACATTTTTTGAATTTGGGACATGTTTTGACTTGGTTTGCATGTGTTTACAGTTGGGGGCATATTTTTGTACATTTTAAGTTTAAATGTAAATTTGGGGAATTTTTGGTGAAATTGTGTTAGGTAGGGGGTACGTGGTTTGGTTAAATTTGGGGTACATTTTAGTGACATTTTGTTACAAATTTTTCAGTTTGGGGGATGCTTGTTTTTTGACAAGTTGTTACTGGTGGGACATGGGTTTTACAGGGAAGGGTGGGGTGGGGGAAGGGGGGGTTGAAAAGGTTGTGTGTTTTGTACTGTTTACGTGGAAAGGTTTAATTGTTGGTCTTGGTCTTGAATTTTTGACTTGTGGGGAATGTTCTTTTTTTTTACTTTATACTTTTGGGTCATGTTTAAATGGACATGGTTGGGACAGGGATACAGTGGTCTTTGGTTTGGGTTGAGGGCATTTTTGGTGAACTGGGGGACTTTTGGCTTTGGGGCAGTTTTAAAAAGTTTGTACATGTTGGGAAAAATTTTTCAGGAACAGGGTTAAATTTTTTGTCAGGGGAATTTGGTACGTTGGGGACAGGGTTGAAGTGGTTTGAAAGGGTGGGTCATTTGGGGGGTGTTTACTTTTGGAAGTTTACATTTTTGTAATTTTAATGTTTTTGTACATTATGAATTTATAAGTGTGTATTTTTCATTTTTACTTAGGGTTTTTAAAATTTTAAAATTTTATTAAATTTTTTTTCTTTTGTTTGTTTTTTTTTTTTTTTGTTTTTTTTTTTTTTTTTTTTTAAAAAAATAATATTAAATTAATATTTTAAATTTTAAATTTTTTTGAATATCTTATTCCTTTTAATTTCTTTAAATAATAAAACATTTTTTCCCTTGATTTGGGCAAAAACATTTTTTGAAAGTACGTTTGCATTTTCTACTTTTCTTGGGGAAACAGGGTTTAAATTTTTATTTGGAAATTTTTTACTTTGGTTCCCGAAGGTTAAATTTTTGACTGGGTTTTAACAGTTTTGGTGGACTTTTGGGGAGTTTAAAATTTTGGGTTTTAAAATGTTTTGGGAATTTGGTTTAAATTTTGTTTAAATTTAAATTTTTTACTTTGTTAAATAAAAATTTTAATCACTTTTTATTTAAATTTTTAAAATAAATTTTAAAATTTGTTTTTTTAATTAAATAAAAAAAAAAAAAAAATAAAAAAAAAAAAATTTTGTTTTTAAAATTGGATTTTTAAAAATAATTTAATATTTTTTTTTTTTTCCTTTTTTTCGTTTGGTTTTGGTGGGGGGGGGGTTTTTTTGGGGTTTTTTGGGGGGTTTTTTTTGTGGGTTTGGGTTGGGTTGGTGGTTTTGTGTTGACCCCGTTTAATGGTGGTTCCCTTGGGGTTTTTGGGGGGGGAAAACTTTTTTGCCCGGTGGGCCCGTGGGTGGATCATGTTTTGGATGGGCGGGGGGTTTAAAATGGGGGGCCCTTTGGCCCCCGTTGTTTGGGTTTTCCCGGGGGTTAGGACCCATTTTTGGGTGAGGGCTTTTTTTTAAATTTTTTGGGTTTTCTTTTTTCCCCCCTTGGGGGTCCCTTGTGGTTTTTGGGCTGTTTTTGCGCCTGAGATCTAGAGAGGGAACCCCTGTGCGCGATTAGAGGCCACGCCCCCAATTAAAACACGTTTGTATTTCATCAGTTGAAACAAAAAACAACTCACAGAGAAACAGAAAAAAAGGTTAATTTATTAGTTCCAGGAAGATTTTGGTTACGTTTGAGTCAAACAGGAAGTTAGAAAGACTCGACATCGACCTCCAGAGGCTCCGAGTCAATCAGTGTGAGATGTTTACTTTACTGGCAACGTTCTACACATATATATGTATATATATATATATGTATATATGTACATATATGAATATATATATGTGTGTGTATATATATACATATATATACATATATGAATATATATATAAATATATATACACATATAAATATATTCATAATATATAAATATATATATACACATATATATGTATATTCATAATATATATATATATGTGTATATATGTATATATATATAAATATACACATATATATATATATACAAATATATATATTCATAATATATATATATGTGTATATATATATTATGAATATACATATATATACACATATATATATTCATTATATATATTTATATACCTCTTTTAGGTCGATTCTCTTCATTGATTCTGTAACATACAGAAACATAAATGATTCACAGAGTCCACAGTTTGACATTCCTCTGATCTTCTGGCTGCTCACCTGCGTCTCCATGGCGACGCAGGTGATGAATGTTCACTGACGCACGTCCGTGGACTGTTTGCTTAATTGGGCGTCGCCCGTGGCGTTGATGTGAGTTCAGACCCACGTTCCTCAGACTGTGCCCGTCCCTCCGCCTTGCAGGTGCTGCCCGGATCGTCCCAACTGAACTTTGGTCGCTATGGCTACCAACGGCACCCCCGCGGGCTGCGGCCCCGACGTGGCGTCGCTCTATTACAACCTGTGCGACCTCGGCGCCGCCTGGGGCGTCGTGCTGGAGGCGCTGGCGGCGGCCGGCGTGGTCTTCTCCTTCGTGCTGCTCATCGCGCTGCTGGCCAGCGTTCCCTTCGCGAGGGACCAGGAGCGCCGGAGCGCCGTGGCGCTGAACGCCGGCTTCCTGGTCGGCACCTTCGGCCTCTTCGGCCTGACCTTCGCCTTCATCGTGGGGAAGGACTTCTCCACGTGCTGTTCGCGGCGGTTCCTCTTCGGCGTGCTGTTCGCCGGCTGCTTCGCCTGCCTCCTGATGCAGAGCGTGCGGCTCAACGTGCTCGCGCGGCGTGGCGGCGGCGCCCCCCGGGCGTGGGTGCTGTGCCTGGCGGCGGCGGCGCTGTGGCTGGTGGAGGTGGTCATCAACACCGAGTGGCTGATCATCACGGTGGTGCGCCGCCCACCGGGGCCGCCCAACGTCACGGCCTCGGCGGCGCCGCCTTGCGACGTCGCCAACGAGGACTTCGTGATGGCGCTGATCTACGTGATGGTCCTCATCCTGGCAGCGGCGGCGGCGGCGAGTCTCGCCGTCATGGCGGGCAAACACGGCCGGTGGAAGAAGGACGCCGCCTTCATCGTCCTGACCAGCGTGGCCTCGGTGGGGATTTGGGTGGCGTGGATCGTCATGTACGTCTACGGCAACGCGAGGAGGGGCGGGCCCTCGTGGGACGACCCCACCTTGGCCATCGCCCTGGTGGCCAATGCCTGGGCCTTCCTGCTGCTCTACACCATCCCCGACGTCTGCGGCGGCGCCGGCGGCGGCGGCGGCGAGGACCCGCTGAGCTTCGGGGAGGATCTGTACCCGAACCGAGCCGTCGGCTACGAGACGATCCTGAAGGAGCAGAAGGGCCAGAACATGTTCGTGGAGAACAAGGCGTTCTCCATGGAGGAACCCAAACAAGGTGCGTCGGTTCCATCTCTCCAGTCTCACCACAAGCCGTCTGATTGGCTGGAGATGGGCCCCCAGGGGCCGAAGTCCAGCAGCACTGTTGACTCATCAAAACTCTTTCCACTCACATGTGAATGCAGCAGTCATTTCACAAAGGATGTTACGTTGTTTCGTTGTTACAATGTTACGTTGTTACAATGTTATGTTGTTACAATGTTACGTTGTTACGTTGTTACGTTGTTACAATGTTACGTCGTTACAATGTCACGTTGTTACAATGTTACATCGTTACAATGTTACGTCGTTACAATGTTACATCGTTACAATGTTACATTGTTACAATGTTACATCGTTACAATGTCACGTCGTTACAATGTTACGTTGTTACAATGTTACATTGTTACAATGTTACAATGGTGCACTGTTGAAAGTGTGTACTTTCATTATTATGATGTCTTATTATATCAGTGGCATCAAATGAAATCATATCGAGTATCAGGATGAATGTGTCGACGCGAATGATGTAAACGTGACTTCACCTTTATTTCCTCGGGTATGACATCACTCCGGTCTCTTTACTCTCCTTTTATTTCCCGTAAACAAATATGTGGTCAGCAGTTTGTTTACTGAGTGATGTCATAAGGTCAACAACACCCCTCTGCACAGGTTCACACACTTCCACTCCCACCGGGAGATCACTAACATGTAAGATTGCGTCACACACGTGTCACAGGAACGCCTGGTCGAGTTGTCTTTCTCTTTCTTTCCCTCCTTTTGTTTATTCATCTTTCATCTTCTCTTCCTCACGCAGCCTGAAAGTAAACTCCCTACAGCTCGACATTTGTTCAGATTAATAATATATTTTCAATATTTGCCGAGTGCTTAAAGGCTCAAGTGCTTTGAGAGTGATACAGAGCAGCTTTATCCGACTCCCCGGCTAATGCCCGGCGATCCTCGCTTTGCATTGTGGGTCAAAGGAGTCGATGGCGAGTGTCACGTTGCCTCCGACAGAACAGCGCCTCGCGTGGCGGCACCGAGGAAATGTGTCCCTGAGACGTGTAGAGGCCCCAACTGATGCTGTGTTGTCCCCTGTGTGTTGTTGTTGTTGTGTTGTCCCCTGTGTGTTGTGTTGTTGTTGTCCCCTGTGTGTTGTGTTGTCCCCTGTGTGTTGTGTTGTTGTTGTGTTGTCCCCTGTGTGTTGTGTTGTTGTTGTGTTGTTGTGGTGTTGTTGTTGTTGTGTTGTCTCCTCTGCAGCCTCCCAGCCCGTGTCCCCGTACAGCGGCTACAGCGGGCAGCTGCGCGGCGCCGTGTATCAGCCCACCGAGCTGGCGCTCATCAGCAAGGCGGCGGGACACGTGAGTACCGAGGAGAATCCACGTGACACGGGTAGTTATTAATATTAATAACTCCATGTTACACGGGTAGTTATTAATATTAATAACTCTACACGCTGCGTTACAATATGTTGTATAACGTTATTCGTAGGCTCTAGAAGTATTATTATGATTATAAATGTGGAAAGAGACGAACCAGCTTCAGTCACAAACAGAGCAACAATAACAACAATAACAACATCACTAAAGAGACATTCACTCTTTATTGTGAGAGAGAGACGAATCGAGACGATATATAAATGGTGACTCTTGTTCTGTGGCCCCTCCCCCACCTGGTGGATGCTGCAGCGCCCCCCGGAGGTCTCCTGCGACATGACCATCCCCCGAGCCTCCACACACTCGGCGGCCGGCAGCGGGAGCGGCACGCCGCCGCCGCACGGCGCCGAGGCCGGGAGCGCCGCCCACACGCAGCCCAACGGGACCAGCGTAGGTCGCCTCCTCTTCAGCTCCTTGCTCCTCTTACTTCACCTCCTCCCTCTTCACCTCCTCCCTCCTCTCTCTTCACCTCCATGCTCCTCCCTCCCACCTCCTCCCTCTTCACCTCCTTGCTCCTCTTACTTCACCTCCTACCTCCTCCCTCTTCGCCTCCTCGCTCCTCCCTCCTCCCTCTTCACCTCCTCCCTCCTCCCTCTTCACCTCCTTGCTCCTCTTACTTCACCTCCTACCTCCTCGCTCTTCACCTTCTCCCTCCTCCCTCTTCACCTCCTCCCTCCTCTCTCTTCACCTCCTACCTCCTCACCCTTCACCTTCTCCCTCCTCCCTCTTCACCTCCTCCCTCCTCTTACTTCACCTCCTCCCTCCTCACCTTCTCCCTCCTCCGTCTTCACCTCTCCTCCTCCTCTCTTCACCTCCTCCCTCCTCGCTCTTCACCTTCTCCCTCCTCCGTCTTCACCTCCTCCCTCTTCACCTCCTCCCTCTTCACCTTCTCCCTCCTCCCTCTTCACCTCCTCCCTCCTCCCTCTTCGCCTCCTTGCTCCTCTTACTTCCCCCCTCCTCGCTCATCCCTCCTCGCTTCTCCCTCCTCGCTCCTCCCTCCTCCCTCCTCCCTCTTCACCTTCTCCCTCCTCCCCCCCCCCCCTGTGCTCCTGCTGTATCCATGGCAGCCTCTTCTCCCGGTGGACATGAATCACGTCTTTGTCTCGGTGCTTTTCGTTCTCCTCGTCTTTCACCTCCTGGTTGAGTCTCCTCTGCAGAAGGAGGAGCTTTGATTTCACTGATTTGTCTCTTTCTGGTGTTCTTCGATGTTTTGAAACTGAACATCTATATTTAGAGTATGAAACGCTCACCGCTATCTTTGAAGGATGCAAACATCTATTTATTAATCTATTTATATATATATATGTGTGTATATATATACAGGACTGTCTCAGAAAATTAGAATATTGTGATGAAGTTCTTTATTTTCTGTAATGCAATTTAAAAAACAAAAATGTCATGCATTCTGGATTCATTACAAATCAACTGAAATATTGCAAGCCTTTTATTCTGATTTATTGCTGATTATGGCTTACAGCTTAAGAAAACTCAAATATCCTATCTCTAAATATTAGAATATCATGAAAAAGTATACTAGTAGGGTATTAAACAAATCACTTGAATTGTCTAATTAACTCGAAACACCTGCAAGGGTTTCCTGAGCCTTGACAAACACTCAGCTGTTATAAATCTTTTTTTTACTTGGTCTGAGGAAATATTAAAATTTTATGAGATAGGATTTTAGAGTTTTCTTAAGCTGTAAGCCATAATCAGCAATATTAAAAGAATAAAAGGCTTGCAATATTTCAGTTGATTTGTAATGAATCCAGAATGCATGACATTTTTGTTTTTTTAATTGCATTACAGAAAATAAAGAACTTCATCACAATATTCTAATTTTCTGAGACAGTCCTGTATATATAAACACAAAGTGGTTATTATAATATAAGGGTCAGCCAATCAGAGGCAGAGGAAAGCTTCTTGCTTTGTTCAATATCCCCAAAAACGTATTCCAATACATAAAACCATAGACGGTATATAAATATACGATATCTACCCGATTGGTCTGTAATCTTCTGTTTTGAAGTCCGTCCCCAGGGGGAGGAGCCAAGGACAACCAAATGCTGAATAAGACATGTTCATCTATAATCGAATAATCATTCTATATGTTATAAGACACGTGGCCTACAGTGAAACCTCCTTCTTTGATTCATGACCCCCCATGAGTCTGTTTTACTTCCTGTGTTTTGTGTGTTTTACTTCCTGTGTTTTGTGTGTTTTACTTCCTGTATGTTGTGTGTTTTACTTCCTGTATTTTGTGTGTTTTACTTCCTGTATGTTGTGTGTTTTACTTCCTGTATGTTGTGTATTTTACTTCCTGTATTTTGTGTGTTTTACTTCCTGTATGTTGTGTGTTTTACTTCCTGTATTTTGTGTGTTTTACTTCCTGTATGTTGTTGTTGTGTGTTTTACTTCCTGTATTTTGTGTGTTTTCTGCCCGTTGCTGGTCAGTTTCCTGGAGCTGTGGAGATGTAATAGATTCTGTGGTTGGAGCTGCTCACCTGAAGTCTGCCGCCTGACCGCCTCTCTCATCTGCAGGTGACCGCTCAGCACCGGGCGACCCGCTGTTGAAGCAGCAGCACTCACACATGTGTGAGTGCTGCTGCTCCGGGGGTCTCTAGACTGTTTCTAAGAGGAACGCTGGTCCAAGACGTGTGGAGCTTAATCCCCCCCCCCCCCCCCCACCACCACCTCTCCCACAGGTGGAGCCGGCCGGTCGTCACACGGCCTGGAGCTTCATTTGGATGTCAAAGCCGCGGCTCTTGGCCCGAACAAAGACGGTGACATTACCAGTCAGTGGTGTTAGAACGATGTGAATATGTCGTCAGCATGTCAACGGAAACACTGCATGGAGGCCTTGTTTGAATATATATATTCAATTATATTTATAGCACCACTGTGTGCTATTTGATGATGTAATCCCACCAATCAAACCATCCCACCAATCGAGCTGCAATAGAGCTTCAATAGAGCGTGTTCCACCGTCGTATAACGTTAGTGTGAGTTCTTCATTCTTTTTGATATAATAAAACATCCAATGAGATGCTGAGGAATGGATGCTCTGCTGTTACCGTGTTGATTCACAGGAAGGTCTGCAGCATGTCTCCTTGTTACGCTACATTGATGTTTTTAATGAAATTATGTTGATACTTTACGCTGTTACAATGTTACGCTGTTACAATGAAATGCTGTTACGATGTTACAATGTTACGCTGTTACAATGAAATGCTGTTACAATGGTACGCTGTTACAATGTTACGCTGTTACAATGAAATGCTGTTACGATGTTACAATGTTACGCTGTTACAATGTTACGCTGTTACAATGAAACAATGTTACAATGTTACAATGTTACACTGTTACAATGAAATGCTGTTACAATGTTACGCTGTTACAATGAAACGCTGTCACAATGTTACGCTGTTACAATGAAACAATGTTACGATGTTACAGTGTTACAATGAAACACTGTTACAATGTTACACTGTTACAATGAAACACTGTTACAATGTTACGCTGTTACAATGTTACGCTGTTATAATGTTACACTGTTACAATGTTATGTTGTTACAATCTTACGCTGTTACAATGAAACGCTGATACAATGTTACGATGTTACAATGTTACGCTGTAACAATGTTACGCTGTTACAATGTTACGCTGTAACAATGTTACGCTGTTACAATGTTACGCTGTAACAATGTTACGCTGTTACAATGAAACACTGTTACACTGTTACAATGTTACACTGTTACAATGAAACACTGTTACAATGTTACGCTGTAACAATGTTACGATGTTACAATGTTACGCTGTAACAATGTTACGCTGTTACAATGTTACGCTGTTACAATGTTACGCTGTAACAATGTTACAAGGTTACGCTGTTAGTAACAATGTAATTATTGTTACAATGTTTTAATGATTTAATGCATCAACGTGTTTTTGACCGTAAAAAATACAGAAAATAAATACCCACTCGTCATGAACACTGTGTGTGTTTCTTACTGATGTTGCATGTTGTTGTTGTTGTTGTTGTGAGGGCAGTCAGAGGCTGTAGGAGAAGATGTGCATGGATGAAACGTCGCTCACACCTAGACCGCCTCGTGCTCTGACACCTCTGAGTCTCGCTGTCCCCAAGACACCGAGCGGCGTGGCCAATTAGTGATGGTGACACACACACAAACACACACACACAGGAGAACACTGAGCTCTTGAACACGGCTCACAGGAAGTGATGTCATCGACACGTCTCCGTGCAGCGGGGAACCAGTTTCATCTTTTCTGTTGAAAGTTAACATCAAAGTCCACAGAACGAGATCGTCATGGACCACAGACAACTGACATCCTGAGAGACAACAGACACAGAGACAACAGATACAGAGACAACAGACAACACCACAGGTGAAGAAACATCTTCACCAAATGTGACGAGGCATGATGTAAAACACTAAACGTTGATGAGGGACCCAGACCCCCCCCCCCCCCCCATGTGAGACCGTTCCTCTGATTGAGAGCCTGTTGCTGATTAACAGCTTCACCTCCAGCTGCTGCAGTCGGCTCCGATTGGCCGGTTTCTACCTTCGCTGAAACACGTTAGGCATTCTTCAAGCAGACCTTCGGGTGACCTCCACAATGATTGACCGGCTGACCCGGGGGTAAACACAGAGGAGCAGAGGAGCCTCTATTGATGCACCAGGGTCTCTTCCTCTGAGGGGGGCTCCTGAGATGGGACAACAGGTAATGGTCTCAGACCACAGCTGGCCTGGAAGTCTATTTAAGATAATCAGATCAAACCTTCTGCTCTCAACAGGTCATGTGGCTCCTCGTGAGTCGTTATATATCAATCAGTCATAGGAGGTGAGGAAAGGACTCGAGGAGACACCAACAGCAGAAGCGTCCCCAGCGTTGAGGAGCCGGTGGGTTCCTTCGGCCTCCTGGACACACCACCAGGCCGCTGCCTCCGGGCCACTGGCCTCACAGGTCACGCAGGTGAACAGAGAGGTCTTTGTGCGCTCGGGACAAAGCAGCCGCTGTGAGCCATGAGGAAGACCTTGAGGAAGGACACCTGAGCACCAACACACCTCCAGAGAACCTCCGGCCACTTGTTGACGCGGCTTTCAGCGCATGGAGGTGTTTCAGGAGGAAACATCGTTTAGCTTGTTGACGCAGCTGCAGCCGGAAAATACTGTCAAGGAACGTTAGAGGAACCGTAACTGTACCAGAGGAACGTTAGAGCAACTTTAACTGTACCAGGGGAACGTTAGAGGAATCGTAACTGTACCAGAGGAACGTTAGAGGAACCGTAACTGTACCAGAGGAACGTTAGAGCAACTTTAACTGTACCAGGGGAACGTTAGAGGAACCGTAACTGTACCAGAGGAACGTTAGAGGAACCGTAACTGTACCAGAGGAACGTTAGAGCAACTTTAACTGTATCAGAGGAACGTTAGAGGAACCTTAACTGTACCAGAGGAACGTTCGAGGAACCTTAACTGTATCAGAGGAACGTTAGAGGAACCGTAACTGTATCAGAGGAACGTTAGAGGAACCGTAAACTGTACCAGAGGAATGTTAGAGGAACCTTAACTGTACCAGGGGAATGTTAGAGGAACCTTAACTGTACCAGGGGAACGTTAGAGGAACCATAACTTTGTCAGGGGAACATTAGAGGAACCTTAACTGTATCAGAGGAACGTTAGACGAACCTTAACTGTACCAGAGGAATGTTAGAGGAACCTTAACTGTACCAGGGGAACGTTAGAGGAACCTTAACTGTACCAGAGGAACGTTACAGGAACCTTAACTCTATCAGAGGAACATTAGAGGAACCTTAACTGTACCAGAGGAATCTTAGAGGAACTTTAACTGTATCAGAGGAACGTTAGAGGAACCGTAACTGTATCAGAGGAACGTTAGAGGAACCGTAAACTGTACCAGGGGAACATTAGAGGAACTTTAACTGTATCAGAGGAACGTTAGAGGAACCGTAACTGTATCAGAGGAACATTAGAGGAACCTTAACTGTACCAGGGGAATGTTAGAGGAACCTTAACTGTACCAGGGGAACGTTAGAGGAACCGTAACTTTGTCAGGGGAACGTTAGAGGAACCTTAACTGTATCAGAGGAACGTTAGAGGAACCTTAACTGTACCAGAGGAATGTTAGAGGAACCTTAACTGTACCAGAGGAACATTAGAGGAACCTTAACTGTATCAGAGGAAAGTTAGAGGAACCTTAACTGTATCAGAGGAACGTTAGAGGAACCTTAACTGTACCAGAGGAACGTTAGAGGAACCGTAACTGTACCAGGGGAACATTAGAGGAACTTTAACTGTATCAGAGGAACGTTAGAGGAACCGTAACTGTATCAGAGGAACGTTAGAGGAACCGTAAACTGTACCAGGGGAACATTAGAGGAACTTTAACTGTATCAGAGGAACGTTAGAGGAACCGTAACTGTATCAGAGGAACGTTAGAGGAACCGTAAACTGTACCAGAGGAATGTTAGAGGAACCTTAACTGTACCAGGGGAACGTTAGAGGAACCGTAACTTTGTCAGGGGAACGTTAGAGGAACCGTAACTTTGTCAGGGGAACGTTAGAGGAACCTTAACTGTATCAGAGGAACGTTAGAGGAACCTTAACTGTACCAGGGGAACGTTAGAGGAACCTTAACTGTATCAGAGGAACGTTAGAGGAACCTTAACTGTACCAGAGGAATGTTAGAGGAACCTTAACTGTACCAGGGGAACGTTAGAGGAACCGTAACTGTACCAGGGGAACGTTAGAGGAACCTTAACTGTACCAGGGGAACATTAGAGGAACCTTAACTGTACTAGGGGAACGTTAGAGGAACCGTAACTGTACCAGGGGAACGTTAGAGGAACCTTAACTGTACCAGGGGAACGTTAGAGGAACCGTAACTGTACCAGGGGAACATTAGAGGAACCTTAACTGTACCAGGGGAACGTTAGAGGAACCTTACCTGTACCAGGGGAACGTTAGAGGAACCTTAACTGTATCAGAGGAACATTAGAGGAACCTTAACTGTACCAGGGGAACATTAGAGGAACTTTAACTGTATCAGAGGAACGTTAGAGGAACCTTAACTGTATCAGAGGAACGTCAGAGGAACCTTAACTGTACCAGAGGAATGTTAGAGGAACCTTAACTGTACCAGGGGAACGTTAGAGGAACCTTAACTGTACCAGGGGAACGTTAGAGGAACCTTAACTGTACCAGGGGAACGTTAGAGGAACCGTAACTGTACCAGGGGAACGTTAGAGGAACCTTAACTGTACCAGGGGAATGTTAGAGGAACCTTAACTGTAGCAGGGGAACGTTAGAGGAACCGTAACTGTACCAGGGGAACATTAGAGGAACCTTAACTGTACCAGGGGAACGTTAGAGGAACCTTACCTGTACCAGGGGAACGTTAGAGGAACCTTAACTGTACCAGAGGAACGTTAGAGGAACCTTAACTGTATCAGAGGAACATTAGAGGAACCTTAACTGTACCAGGGGAACATTAGAGGAACTTTAACTGTATCAGAGGAACGTTAGAGGAACCGTAACTGTATCAGAGGAACGTTAGAGGAACCGTAAACTGTACCAGAGGAATGTTAGAGGAACCTTAACTGTACCAGGGGAATGTTAGAGGAACCGTAACTTTGTCAGGGGAACGTTAGAGGAACCTTAACTGTATCAGAGGAACGTTAGAGGAACCTTAACTACCAGAGGAATGTTAGAGGAACCTTAACTGTACCAGGGGAACGTTAGAGGAACCGTAAACTGTACCAGGGGAACATTAGAGGAATTTTAACTGTATCAGAGGAACGTTAGAGGAACCGTAACTGTATCAGAGGAACGTTAGAGGAACCGTAAACTGTACCAGAGGAATGTTAGAGGAACCTTAACTGTACCAGAGGAATGTTAGAGGAACCTTAACTGTACTAGAGGAATGTTAGAGGAACCTTAACTGTACCAGGGGAACGTTAGAGGAACCTTAACTGTACCAGGGGAACGTTAGAGGAACCTTAACTGTATCAGAGGAACGTTAGAGGAACCTTAACTGTACCAGAGGAATGTTAGAGGAACCGTAATTGTACCAGGGGAACGTTAGAGGAACCTTAACTGTACCAGAGGAATGTTAGAGGAACCTTAACTGTACCAGGGGAACGTTAGAGGAATCTTAACTGTACCAGAGGAATGTTAGAGGAACCTTAACTGTACCAGGGGAACGTTAGAGGAACCTTAACTGTACCATGGGAACGTTAGAGGAACCTTAACTGTACCAGGGGAACGTTAGAGGAACCGTAACTGTACCAGGGGAACGTTAGAGGAACCTTAACTGTACCAGGGGAACGTTAGAGGAACCTTAACTGTACCAGGGGAACGTTAGAGGAACCTTAACTGTATCAGAGGAACGTTAGAGGAACCGTAACTGTACCAGGGGAACGTTAGAGGAACCTTAACTGTACCAGGGGAACATTAGACGAACCATAACTGTAGCAGGGGAACGTTAGAGGAACCTTAACTGTACCAGAGGAATGTTAGAGGAACCTTAACTGTACCAGGGGAACGTTAGAGGAACCTTAACTGTACCACGGGAATGTTAGAGGAACCTTAACTGTACCAGAGGAATGTTAGAGGAACCTTAACTGTACCAGAGGAATGTTAGAGGAACCTTAACTGTACCAGGGGAACGTTAGAGGAACCTTAACTGTACCAGGGGAACGTTAGAGGAACCGTAACTGTACCAGGGGAACGTTAGAGGAACCTTAACTGTACCAGGGGAATGTTAGAGGAACCTTAACTGTACCAGGGGAATGTTAGAGGAACCGTAACTGTACCAGGGGAACATTAGAGGAACCTTAACTGTACCAGGGGAACGTTAGAGGAACCTTACCTGTACCAGGGGAACGTTAGAGGAACCTTAACTGTATCAGAGGAACATTAGAGGAACCTTAACTGTACCAGGGGAACATTAGAGGAACTTTAACAGTATCAGAGGAACGTTAGAGGAACCGTAACTGTATCAGAGGAACGTTAGAGGAACCGTAAACTGTACCAGAGGAATGTTAGAGGAACCTTAACTGTACCAGGGGAATGTTAGAGGAACCGTAACTTTGTCAGGGGAACGTTAGAGGAACCTTAACTGTATCAGAGGAACGTTAGAGGAACCTTAACTTTACCAGAGGAATGTTAGAGGAACCTTAACTGTACCAGGGGAACGTTAGAGGAACCGTAAACTGTACCAGGGGAACATTAGAGGAACTTTAACTGTATCAGAGGAACGTTAGAGGAACCGTAACTGTATCAGAGGAACGTTAGAGGAACCGTAAACTGTACCAGAGGAATGTTAGAGGAACCTTAACTGTACCAGGGGAATGTTAGAGGAACCTTAACTGTACCAGGGGAACGTTAGAGGAACCGTAACTTTGTCAGGGGAACGTTAGAGGAACCGTAACTTTGTCAGGGGAATGTTAGAGGAACCTTAACTGTATCAGAGGAACGTTAGAGGAACCTTAACTGTACCAGGGGAACGTTAGAGGAACCGTAACTGTACCAGGGGAATGTTAGAGGAACCTTAACTGTACCAGGGGAACGTTAGAGGAACCTTAACTGTACCAGGGGAATGTTAGAGGAACCGTACCTGTACCAGGGGAACGTTAGAGGAACCTTAACTGTACCAGGGGAATGTTAGAGGAACCTTAACTGTACCAGGGGAACGTTAGAGGAACCGTAACTGTACCAGGGGAACATTAGAGGAACCTTAACTGTACCAGGGGAACGTTAGAGGAACCTTACCTGTACCAGGGGAACGTTAGAGGAACCTTAACTGTACCAGAGGAACGTTAGAGGAACCTTAACTGTATCAGAGGAACATTAGAGGAACCTTAACTGTACCAGGGGAACATTAGAGGAACTTTAACTGTATCAGAGGAACGTTAGAGGAACCGTAACTGTATCAGAGGAACGTTAGAGGAACTGTAAACTGTACCAGAGGAATGTTAGAGGAACCTTAACTGTACCAGGGGAATGTTAGAGGAACCTTAACTGTACCAGGGGAACGTTAGAGGAACCGTAACTTTGTCAGGGGAACGTTAGAGGAACCTTAACTGTATCAGAGGAACGTTAGAGGAACCGTAACTGTATCAGAGGAACGTTAGAGGAACCTTAACTGTACCAGAGGAATGTTAGAGGAACCTTAACTGTACCAGGGGAACGTTAGAGGAACCGTAACTGTACCAGGGGAACGTTAGAGGAACCTTAACTGTACCAGGGGAACGTTAGAGGAACCTTAACTGTATCAGAGGAACGTTAGAGGAACCTTAACTGTACCAGGGGAACGTTAGAGGAACCGTAACTGTACCAGGGGAACGTTAGAGGAACCTTAACTGTACCAGAGGAATGTTAGAGGAACCTTAACTGTACCAGGGGAACGTTAGAGGAATCTTAACTGTACCAGAGGAATGTTAGAGGAACCTTAACTGTACCAGGGGAACGTTAGAGGAACCTTAACTGTACCATGGGAACGTTAGAGGAACCTTAACTGTACCAGGGGAACGTTAGAGGAACCGTAACTGTACCAGGGGAACGTTAGAGGAACCTTAACTGTACCAGGGGAACGTTAGAGGAACCTTAACTGTACCAGGGGAACGTTAGAGGAACCTTAACTGTATCAGAGGAACGTTAGAGGAACCGTAACTGTACCAGGGGAACGTTAGAGGAACCTTAACTGTACCAGGGGAACATTAGAGGAACCGTAACTGTACCAGGGGAACGTTAGAGGAACCGTAACTGTACCAGAGGAATGTTAGAGGAACCTTAACTGTACCAGGGGAACGTTAGAGGAATCTTAACTGTACCAGAGGAATGTTAGAGGAACCTTAACTGTACCAGGGGAACGTTAGAGGAACCTTAACTGTACCAGGGGAACGTTAGAGGAACCTTAACTGTACCACGGGAACGTTAGAGGAACCTTAACTGTACCAGGGGAATGTTAGAGGAAACTTAACTGTACCAGGGGAACGTTAGAGGAACCGTAACTGTACCAGGGGAACATTAGAGGAACCTTAACTGTACCAGGGGAACGTTAGAGGAACCTTACCTGTACCAGGGGAACGTTAGAGGAACTTTAACTGTATCAGAGGAATGTTAGAGGAACCGTAACTGTATCAGAGGAACGTTAGAGGAACCGTAAACTGTACCAGAGGAATGTTAGAGGAACCTTAACTGTACCAGGGGAATGTTAGAGGAACCTTAACTGTACCAGAGGAACGTTAGAGGAACCTTAACTGTATCAGAGGAACATTAGAGGAACCTTAACTGTACCAGGGGAACGTTAGAGGAACCTTAACTGTATCAGAGGAACATTAGAGGAACCGTAACTGTACCAGGGGAACGTTAGAGGAACCTTAACTGTACCAGGGGAATGTTAGAGGAACCTTAACTGTACCAGGGGAACATTAGAGGAACCGTAACTGTACCAGGGGAATGTTAGAGGAACCTTAACTGTACCAGAGGAATGTTAGAGGAACCTTAACTGTACCACGGGAACGTTAGAGGAACCTTAACTGTACCAGAGGAATGTTAGAGGAACCTTAACTGTACCACGGGAACGTTAGAGGAACCTTAACTGTACCAGGGGAATGTTAGAGGAACCTTAACTGTACCAGGGGAACGTTAGAGGAATCTTAACTGTATCAGAGGAACGTTAGAGGAACCTTAACTGTACCAGAGGAATGTTAGAGGAACCTTAACTGTACCAGGGGAACGTTAGAGGAACCGTAAACTGTACCAGGGGAACGTTAGAGGAACCTTAACTGTACCAGGGTAACGTTAGAGGAACCTTAACTGTACCAGGGGAATGTTAGAGGAACCTTAACTGTACCAGGGGAACGTTAGAGGAACCTTAACTGTACCACGGGAACGTTAGAGGAACCTTAACTGTACCAGGGGAATGTTAGAGGAACCGTAACTGTACCAGGGGAACGTTAGAGGAATCTTAACTGTATCAGAGGAACGTTAGAGGAACCTTAACTGTACCAGAGGAATGTTAGAGGAACCTTAACTGTACCAGGGGAACGTTAGAGGAACCTTAACTGTACCAGGGGAACGTTAGAGGAACCTTAACTGTACCAGGGGAACGTTAGAGGAACCTTAACTGTACCAGGGGAACATTAGAGGAACCGTAACTGTACCAGGGGAACGTTAGAGGAACCTTAACTGTACCAGAGGAATGTTAGAGGAACCTTAACTGTACCAGGGGAACGTTAGAGGAACCTTAACTGTACCAGGGGAACGTTAGAGGAACCTTAACTGTACCAGGGGAACGTTAGAGGAACCGTAACTGTACCAGGGGAACGTTAGAGGAACCTTAACTGTACCAGAGGAATGTTAGAGGAACCTTAACTGTACCAGGGGAACGTTAGAGGAACCTTAACTGTACCAGGGGAACGTTAGAGGAACCTTAACTGTACCAGAGGAATGTTAGAGGAACCTTAACTGTACCAGGGGAACGTTAGAGGAACCTTAACTGTACCAGGGGAACGTTAGAGGAACCTTAACTGTACCAGGGGAACGTTAGAGGAACCGTAACTGTACCAGGGGAACGTTAGAGGAACCTTAACTGTACCAGGGGAATGTTAGAGGAACCGTAACTGTACCAGGGGAACGTTAGAGGAACCTTAACTGTACCAGAGGAATGTTAGAGGAACCTTAACTGTACCAGGGGAACGTTAGAGGAACCTTAACTGTACCAGGGGAACGTTAGAGGAACCTTAACTGTACCAGAGGAATGTTAGAGGAACCTTAACTGTACCAGGGGAACGTTAGAGGAACCTTAACTGTACCAGGGGAACGTTAGAGGAACCGTAACTGTACCAGGGGAACGTTAAAGGAACCTTAACTGTACCAGAGGAATGTTAGAGGAACCTTAACTGTACCAGGGGAACGTTAGAGGAACCTTAACTGTACCAGGGGAACGTTAGAGGAACCTTAACTGTACCAGGGGAACGTTAGAGGAATCTTAACTGTATCAGAGGAACGTTAGAGGAACCTTAACTGTACCAGAGGAATGTTAGAGGAACCTTAACTGTACCAGGGGAACGTTAGAGGAACCTTAACTGTACCAGGGGAACGTTAGAGGAACCTTAACTGTACCAGGGGAACGTTAGAGGAATCTTAACTGTATCAGAGGAACGTTAGAGGAACCTTAACTGTACCAGAGGAATGTTAGAGGAACCTTAACTGTACCAGGGGAACGTTAGAGGAACCTTAACTGTACCAGGGGAACGTTAGAGGAACCTTAACTGTACCAGGGGAACTATTGCCATGGTCGTGGTGAAGGTCCGGGGCCTCTGGCCCTGAGCCCGGTCGCCCGGTCATAATCCATCAGGTTGTTCGTGAGCAGGATTATCGGAGCTGAAGTTAATCCTGTTGTGAGAGTTTCTTACTCCAGGAATAACCCTCAGAACATTCCTGAATTCATCAACGGAGATTTATTTATTCTGACTTTCTTTTCTTCAGAGCCAATAGAAATCCAGCAGGACTGAGAATCTACCGCCGTGCTCGCTGCTGGTTTAGCGAGTTAGCGTCGCAAGTTAGCATAGCGAGCTAGCCTAACGAGCTCGCGTAGCGTGGCCGAGCTTGATGAGAATGTTTGGGGAAGTTTTGCACCGGATGACGATGTGAGAGAAACAATCAGTTTTTACAAAAGAGGAACCAAATATCATCAATCAATCCGGTAATTGTGGAGAATATTTCTCACAGTGCTTAATTCATTGTCTCAGGACTATAAATATCTTAACATGACGACGTTGTTTCATTTTGTGACAATATATTTTATACAATAAAGGCTGTTAGCAATTCATACATACAGTCCTTCCACAGGGAGAAATAATGTTGGTCCTCCAGGATTTCCCCCTCGAGTCGTCAAGCCGGTCTTTGGGAACCGCTGAGTCATGTGACGCATTTCTAAAGGAACAAACAGTCTCCCCCTCCAGCATCTGTCATGTGACTTCCTCTGTGGTTCAGGAGGAAACGCCTGCCGGAGGTGAACCGGCTCCAGGATTTCCAAAGGAAAAGGTGTTGAGAGAAACCTCATCCTGCAGCGGGGGTGTTGGGTGTGGGCGTGTTGGGTGTGGGTGTGGGGGTGTGGGGCTGCTAGAGGAAGGTCTGGTGGGCCCTCGTCTTCCTCACATAGCCAACATACTCGACAGATTCCTCTGACCTACACCAGCTGACCCGAGCCCGCTGGACCGATATCCAATCTCACCAAGCGCCAAAGCAACTTCTCTTGGCCATTGTGTCATATTGTTGCCTGTGATTGTGTTCTGTACACAGAATACACATAGTACATGAACTACACAGAGTACACAGAGTACATCAACTACATATAGTACATGAACTACACAGACTACATCAACTACACAGAGTACTCAGTCAGTGGTAGAGGAAGTATTCAAATACTTAAAGCTACTATAATTATCTTTTTTAATTTTGTATTGGTTCTGGTGCCCCCTGTGGACTGAAGTGGTAGTGTTGGTTCTGGTGCCCCCTGTGGACTACGGCTCAGGCAGGCGCTTCAAGACTATGTATACCCGGACCAACAGACTCAAGTTCAGCTTCTTTCCGAGGGCCATAAGCGCACTAAACGCTGCTAAGTTTCTAGAGAGTCAAATGTCGCATCCCCGTTCAATATGAGGAATCGTGCAAATAAAAAAAAAAAAAAAAAAAAAAAACTTAGGTTTACACTTATGTATAGTTCCCCTATGTTTATTTATGATTCATTCTGGTTTTTATATTGTCTTGTTTATATTGTCTTGTTGTTTTTATATTGTCCTATTAGCACCTTGGGATTGCATCTAAATTTCGTTGTTCCTTTGCACAATGACAAATAAAGATCATTCATTCATTCATTCATTCATTCATTCATTCATTCATTCATAGTGTTGGTTCTGGCGCCCCCTGTGGACTAAAGTGGTAGTGTTGGTTCTGGCGCCCCCTGTGGACTAAAGTGGTAGTGTTGGTTCTGGTGCCCCCTGTGGACTAAAGTGGTAGTGTTGGTTCTGGTGCCCCCTGTGGACTAAAGTGGTAGTGTTGGTTCTGGTGCCCCTGTGGACTAAAGTGGTAGTGTTGGTTCTGGTGCCCCCTGTGGACTAAAGTGGTAGTGTTGGTTATGTTGCCCCCTGTGGACTAAAGTGGTAGTGTTGGTTCTGGTGCCCCCTGTGGACTAAAGTGGTAGTGTTGGTTCTGGTGCCCCCTGTGGACTAAAGTGGTAGTGTTAGTTCTGGTGCCCCCTGTGGACTAAAGTGGTAGTGTTGGTTCTGATGCCCCTGTGGACTGAAGTGGTTGTGTTGGTTCTGGTGCCCCCTGTGGACTAAAGTGGTAGTGTTGGTTCTGATGCCCCTGTGGACTAAAGTGGTAGTGTTGGTTCTGATGCCCCCTGTGGACTGAAGTGGTTGTGTTGGTTCTGGTGCCCCCTGTGGACTAAAGTGGTAGTGTTGGTTCTGATGCCCCTGTGGACTAAAGTGGTAGTGTCTCCAGGGTCTCTTCAGAGAACCTCATTTTACTGAGACAGGTCTGCCCCTCTTAGTTCTGGTTCTGGTTCTCCATGGCCCCCTTCCAGCTGGAACCTTTATAAAAGTTCTGTTCTCTTGGTTCTATGCCAATCTTTCTGGCTCATGCCTCACCATGATGTTAGCGAATACAGTTACATCTATTCTGTCCTCCTTGCTTATGAAATTTGAACCCTCCGCCTCGCCTCCAGATCAACAGAAACCTGCGTGGGATCTTTTATTATAAAATAAAGTCATTGTCACTGAGGTCTTTGTTGGTCTGTGTGCTCACAGATTACCAGAGACTCATTTGGTCCTTCACAACAGTATCGGCTGCCTTTGTGATGCCTGCTGGCTTCATGTGGCCGTTTGACGCCATAAAGGTCGGAGTGGGAGGAGCCTCTCCCGGAGGATGGGGTGAGATAATACGCCACACACACCTGGTATCTCACGGCAGGCCAAGCAGCTGCCTCGTTTCCACGCCGCGTTGCCATGGACGCGGCCTGCAAACACTGAGGTCTGTGGGGAACTCAAAAGACTCTCACTGCCTCTCTTCTATAGTAAACACACACACACACACCTCACCACGCATCAGTGAATGGGTCAAATAGGGAAGCAACCAACACACAAAGACAGCCGACATCTAAGAAGGGTTTACTTTCACTCTAAAGGAGAAAATCACGAGACTTAATCCATCTGAATTGTGTAGATACCTCAGAAACGTTTCCTGAGCCTCTGAACGTCGTTCTGCTTCATGACGGTGGACGGGAAACATGTCGGCTCAGGAACGTCGTGTTTTGAATCCTAAACAGTGACAGTTAGTAAAGGATGATTTTCAAATATGTATTACTTTCAAATAAACACTTTTACCTCATTACCATGCAGCCAATAGAACGTACAAGCTGAATGGGATGCGTGTTGCTCTTTTTTGTTTTTGCATCCAAATGTGATAATCATGTCACTTCTGTGACAGAGAACATTGTTTTAATTAATTTTGTGACGTTAAATCTCTTCTCTTTACTGCTGGGTTTTGTTTTGAATGGATCAATAATTATTACAGGAGAGGAAGAAGAAGAAGAACAACAAGAAGAACAAGAACAAGAAGAAGAAGGGATCAGTGGGAAGATGAAATGTGCCTTTTGATGCAGATAAATTTTTTTTAAAGGACCTTGTTAACGCTCATGAAACAGGCCCTCATCATATTTTGTGTCTGTGTAGCTGAATGTAAATTGTGTTGCTCTGGTCCTGACGAGGCACAAAGCAGTCTGTCATCTGCAAACACAGTAATTAGGTGGCGCATGGCAACAAAACAAAGAAAACACAAACCGCAATTACAGAGACTTCTTCTGACTTCATCGCTGCTGTGATTTTTTTAAATGTCCCGACTGTGGGACGAATAAAGGAATATCATATCATATAATATATGTAGATCAATACATACAAAGATATATTTTTTTATGGATATATATTTTTAAATATATTTATATATTCTTTTTTAGAGAGACATATATAAAGTTCTTTATTTTCTGTAATGCAAATTAAAAAAAAAATCATCATATTCTGGATTCATTACAAATCAACTGAAATATTGCAAACCTTTTATTCTTTTAATATGCTGATTATGGCTTACAGCAAGAAAACTCTCAGACCAAGTAAAAAGATTTATAACAGCTGAGTGTTTGTCAAGGCTCAGGAAACCCTTGCAGGTGTTTGAGTTAATTAGACAATTCAAGTGATTTGTTTAATAGATATTCTAATATTTAGAGATAGGATATTTGAGTTTTCAAAGAATAAAAGGCTTGCAATATTTCAGTGATTTGTTGTAATGAAAGAATGCATGACATTTTTTTTTTTTTTTTTAATTACAGAAATAAAGAACTTCATCACAATATTCTAATTTTCTGAGACAGTCCTGTATATATATATATATATATATATATATATATATATATATATATATATTTATATTATAATAAAAAATACATATGTATACATCTTAAATGATTTTCATTATATTTCTAAAGATATACATCGATATATTGTAGTTATTCTATATTTATATGGTGTTTATCGTCTTCAAAGCCTGATAGGCTTTATTGTGAGTTCACACAGGACATACAAGTGAAACACTGACACCTGCTGGACACAGATTGTAAATGCAGCTCCTCTTTCTTGAGTCCGCCCCCCGACGCTATTCTGCGCTCTCCATTGGCTCACCATATAGAAACGTGCTATTTGATTGGTCACGTTGTTTCCTGTCGGCCAATCAGCGGTTTTGTTTATCACACAAAGGTCACAGTCCAGGAAGTACATGAAGTGACGCAGCCTGCCGAAGCGAAGCGGCGGGTTTTAACGTCAAGGAAGGAAACAGCTTTATAAAACACGACTAATGAGTTCCACAGACGAGTAAAGGTGCTGCGTGTCTCCGGGACGATGCTGTGTTTGGCGGGAAACGGGACGAGGGCGTCGCTGTCTTTACAAAAGGTCGGTAGAGAAGCAGCAGCTAGCACGGCGTCAACATGTGACGTAAAGTGACGTAAAGTCAACCTTTACCCCGGTTCACCGTTAGTAACGTTTGTTTATTAAATCTACAGACTTATGTTTGTGTGATTATGATTATAATAATGGCAGAGCCACACTATTTACAGCTGTGATTCTTCTTCTTCTTCTTCTTCTTCTTCTAATCTACACCAATCAAATGCCAATAGACGCAACATACAACAGAAAGACCAAAACAGACTATAAAGAGACACAAAGGGACTATAAAGAGACACAAACAGACTATAAAGAGACAAAGGGACTATAAAGAGACACAAACAGACTATAAAGAGACAAAGGGACTATAAAGAGACACAAACAGACTATAAAGAGACAAAGGGACTATAAAGAGACACAAAGGGACTATAAAGAGACACAAACAGACTATAAAGAGACACAAAGGGACTATAAAGAGACAAAGGGACTATAAAGAGACAAAGGGACTATAAAGAGACACAAACAGACTATAAAGAGACAAAGGGACTATAAAGAGACAAAGGGACTATAAAGAGACACAAACAGACTATAAAGAGACAAAGGGACTATAAAGAGACACAAAGTGACTATAAAGAGACACAAAGGGACTATAAAGAGACACAAACAGACTATAAAGAGACAAAGGGACTATAAAGAGACACAAACAGACTATAAAGAGACAAAGGGACTATAAAGAGACAAAGGGACTATAAAGAGACACAATCGGACTATAAAGAGACAAAGGGACTATAAAGGGACACAAACAGATTATAAAGAGACAAAGGGACTATAAAGAGACACAAAGGGACTATAAAGAGACAAAGGGACTATAAAGAGACACAAACAGACTATAAAGAGACAAAGGGACTATAAAGAGACACAAACAGACTATAAAGAGACAAAGGGACTATAAAGAGACACAAACAGATTATAAAGAGACAAAGGGACTATAAAGAGAGACAAAGGGACTATAAAGAGACACAAAGGGACTATAAAGAGACACAAATGGACTATAAAGAGACATTGTGAACACAAAGGAATGAGCGCACGGCGTGTTGACACCGTTGTATTTCATCCTTCTGTCTCTCAGCTGTGCGTCCTCTCGCTGCTCCACATGAGGCGCCTCTCTGCAGGACCGGGTCCTCCGGCCCCTCCCCCGCTGGCGGACCCCCCCGAGTGCTCCGGACCAGACCCCGCCCCCCACGGCCCGCCGCCGGCCCCCGCCCACTGCTGCATGAGCGGCTGTCCCAACTGCGTGTGGATCGAGCACGCGGAGCAGCTGCTGAGCTTCTACCACGACGGGGGCGGCCGGGCGCTCGCCGCCATCGAGGAGAACGTCCTGGACGAGAACCTCAAGGCCTACCTGAAGATGGAGATCAGGCTCATGAAGAAGACGTGAGGTGTGTTGCCGTGACGACGTCCACCTCGTCCTCGCGGGGCCGACTCCAGCTGATGAAGAGGAACTGACTCTGCTGGTGGTTTCTGTTGTTGTGACATTTATCTGGAGGTTTTCCCTCCGTTTCACAGCGTCGTGCCAGAAACCAGAGCCATCCGCTTTGGTTGAACTTTATTCCTTGAGGTGCCGACATGGAGGATTATTTAAAGTTTGTGTTGATGAAGAACATTTGTTTTGGAGCCTCGGTCAAAAATCCATTTGGTTTTATTTTCTGGATTTTTTTGCTTTATGTATTTAATGCGTGAAGCACGTTTTTGTTTTATTGGTCAGAAGCTTGAACTGAAGTTGTGTTTTAAATTATGTGTTTTAAATGTATTTATTACGAGTGGTTAAATAAATGTTTCCGAGAGCAAAAGATTTCCTTTTGACTTTGGACAGATGCGTCCGTTGCCATGACGAGAACGTGTTTCAGTTATCGGTTAATATATATGTATACAAATAAATCTATGTATATGTGTATATATTTATATATACTTGTTTTTATGTAAATATATATATATATAATTGTTTGTATATACACTACCGTTCAAAAGTTTGGGATCACCCAGACAATTTCGTGTTTTCCATGAAAACTCACTTATTTATCAAATGAGTTGCAAAATGTATAGAAAATATAGTCAAGACATTGACAAGGTTAGAAATAATGATTTGTATTTGAAGTATTAATTTGTTTCTTCAAACTTTGCTTTCGTCAAAGAATGCTCCTTTTGCAGCAATTCCAGCATTGCAGACCTTTGGCATTCTAGCTGTTAATTTGTTGAGGTAATCTGTTGACATGTCACCCCACGCTTCCTGAAGCACCTCCACAAGTTGGATTGGCTTGATGGGCACTTCTTGAGGACCATACGGTCAAGCTGCTCCCACAACAGCTCAATGGGGTTGAGATCTGGTGACTGGCCACTCCATTACAGACAGCAAGCTGCCTGCTTCTTCCCTCAAGAGTTCTTCACCATGTGGAGGTGTGCTTTGGGTCATTGTCCTGTTGGAGGAGGACATTGGCTCCAAGCGCTGCCCACAGGGTATGGCATGGCGTTGCCAAATGGAGTGATAGCCTTCCTTATTTAAAATCCCTTTTACCTGGTACCTCCCACTTTCCCAGCACCAAAGCAGCCCCAGACCATCACATGACCTCCACCATGCTTGACAGATGGTGTCAGGCACTCTTCCAGCATCTTTTCACCTGTTCTATGCCTCACAAATGTTCTTCTGTGTGATCCAAACACCTCAAACTTGCATTCATCTGTCCAGAACACCTTTTTCCAATCTTCCTCTGTCCAATGCCTGTGTTCTTTTGCCCATACCAATCTTTTCTTTTGATTGGCCAGTCTCAGATATGGCTTAGTCTTTGCCACTCTGCCTAGGAGGCCAGCATCCCGGAGTCGCCTCTTCACTGTCGACATTGACACTGGCGTTTGGGTACCATTTAAAGAAGCTGCCAGTTGAGGACCTGTGAGGCGCCTATTTCTCAAACTAGAGACTCTAATGTACTTGTCTTCTTGCTGAGTTGTGCACCGGGGCCTCCCACTTCTCTTTCTGCTCTGGTTAGAGCCCGTTTGTGCTGTTCTCTGATGGGAGTAGTACACACCGCTGGAGGACATTTTCAGTTTCTTTGCAATTTCTCACATGGAATAGCCTTCATTTCTAAGAACAAGAATAGACTGGCGAGTTTCACATGAAAGTTCTTTTTTTCTGGCCATTTTGAGAGTCTTATCGAACCCACAAATGTGATGCTCCAGATAATCAACTAGCTCAAAGGAAGGCCAGTTTTATAGCTTCTCTCATCAGCAAAACAGTTTTCAGCTGTGCTAACATAATTGCACAAGGGTTTTCAAGGGTTTTCTAATCATCCATTAGTCTTCTAAGGCGATGATCAAACACAATGTACCATCAGAACACTGGAGTGATCATTGCTGGAAATGGGCCTCTATACACCTCTGGAGATATTTCATTAGAAACCAGACGTTTCCACCTAGAATAGTCATTTACCACATTAACAATGTATAGAGTGTATTTCTGATTGATTTAATGTTATCTTCATTGAAAAAAACTGCTTTTCTTTGAAAAATAAGGACATTTCTAAGTGATCCCAAACTTTTGAACGGTAGTGTATATATATATATAAATGTCTGTATGTGTATATATATATATATACTTGTTTCTATATATATATAATTGTTTGTGTATATATATATATATTCTTCATATATATACATTTGTATGTATTTATATATATATACATTTGTGTATAATAATAATAATAATAATCATTTATTTTATATAGCGCTTCTCAAGTCACCCGAAGTCGCTTTACAGAGTCCAGAGTCCAGTAGTCACACACACACACAGTCATCCCGGTGGTGGTAAGCTACATCAGTAGCCACAGCTGCCCTGGGGCAGACTGACGGAAGCGTGGCAGCCAATCAGCGCCTACGGCCCCTCCCCCACCACCAACACTCATTCACATCCATACGAACCGGGGTGAGGCTGCGGTGCATGTCTTTATGATGGTGGGGGAAACCGGAGTACCCGGAGTAAACCCACGCAGACACGAGGAGAACATGAGGAGAACACGAGGAGAACATGCAAACTCCACACAGAAAGGACCTGGAACGACCGGGACGACCGGGATTCGAACCCAGGGCCTTCTTGCTGTGAGGCGACAGTGCTAACCACTGAGCCACCGTGCTGCCCATACATATATGTATATATATGTATGTTGTTATACATATATAACAACATTTTATTTATATATATATTTATATATATATATACACACATTTGTGTATAAATATATACATTTATTTATATATATATAAATTAGTTTTCCTGGACACGCGTTACTTCATGCTTCAACTGAAGCTCTGTGTGCAGGATATATATCTATAAATGTATAGTATCATTATCATGGTCACATCACCGATGCAGGACCCTGCCACCACAGAGCTGTTGACGCTGGCCTCCTCCGGGCGTCATAATCCTCTGAGGCTCAGTTATAAGAGCCCCGCGCCCCCAGAGCCCCACAGCTGCAGAGCTCCACCACGCCGCCCAGCAGCCGGTGAGTACCGCGGGGGGGGGGGGCGCTGCTCGTCTCGGCTTTGAGAAACGGAAACGAGAGATATGATAGATGATAGATATGAACGCGGGAGGACATTATTGTTTCATTTAGTTGACAATCGTGAAATGTTCTTATAGAGAATTATGGATATCTTTCAGAAAATATGTTTTTAGTTTTAAAATATAATATAAATGAGTCTCTGAATGCTGTGTGAACAACCGCCTCTGCATAAAGCTTCATCTTATATAGTTTTTATTAATTATAATTAATTTTTGGTGAATTTAGTTGAAATCTACAGACAAAAGTCGTTGTAAAATAAATGTTTTGTTCCTCCGGGTCTGAAAGAAGACGAGTTAATAAAATAGAATAAATGTAAAGTTGAACAACAATGTCTTGGGAACTGTTTCACAGTGTTCATCATCTTCATCATCCTCATCCTGTACACTCAGCATATCTGCCGGCTTGTCCTCGCTCTAATGAGATTACGGCTCGAGACAGAGAAGGGGCGGGGCTTATTAACTTGAACCATGGCAGGATTATGGGTAATTGGGTCATGGCAGTCCATCGCAGACGTTCAATCAGCGTGAAATATGATATCATCCAGGATTAAGGTGTAAGGTCACCCAGAGGTCATTATCTGACGTTGGTCCTGCTTCCTTTTTTCAAAATAAAAGACGCCATCATCCCGACGACGAAGCCAAACAACAACCTGAGAAATGAATCTTGAGCCGCCCAAAGCCGAGATCAAGTCGGCCACCCGGGTCACCGGAGGCCCGGCCACGCCCCGCAAGGGCCCGCCCAAGTTCAAGCAGCGGCAGACCCGGCAGTTCAAGAGCAAGCCCCCGAAGAAGGGCATCCAGGGGTTCGTCGCCCGCCATCTTATTTCTGTTTTCAGAGATTCAGGATGAGGTCCACGCGCGTCATCTTTGAGTTTCCTCTCTTTTCAGATTTGGTGACGACATCCCGGGAATGGAGGGCTTGGGCACAGGTGAGTTCCCTGGAGGTCTCAGGTTCCGGTCTCAGGTCCTGGTCTCAGGTCCTGGTCTCAGGTCCCGGTCTCAGGTCCTGGTCTCAGGTCCTGGTCTCTGGTCTCAGGTCCTGGTCTCAGGTCCTGGTCTCAGGTCCCGGTCTCAGGTCCCGGTCTCAGGTCCCGGTCTCAGGTCCCGGTCTCAGGTCCCGGTCTCAGGTCCTCAGGTCCTCAGGTCGGTCTCAGGTCCCGGTCTCAGGTTCCGGTCTCAGGTCCCGGTCTCAGGTCCCGGTCTCAGATCCCGGTCTCAGGTCCCGGTCTCAGATTCCGGTCTCAGGTCCTGGTCTCAGGTTCCGGTCTCAGGTCCTGGTCTCAGGTCCTGGTCTCAGGTTCTGGTCTCAGGTCCCGGTCTCAGGTCCCGGTCTCAGGTCCCGGTCTCAGGTCCCGGTCTCAGGTCCCGGTCTCAGGTTCCGGTCTCAGGTCCCGGTCTCAGGTCCCGGTCTCAGGTTCCGGTCTCAGGTCCCGGTCTCAGGTCCCGGTCTCAGATCCTGGTCTCAGGTTCTGGTCTCAGGTCCTGGTCTCAGGTCCCGGTCTCAGGTCCCGGTCTCAGGTCCCGGTCTCAGGTCCCGGTCTCAGGTCCTGGTCTCAGGTTCTGGTTCTGATGCGTCTGTGCTTGTGGTTGCAGACATCACGGTCATCTGCCCCTGGGAGGCCTTCAACCACCTGGAGCTCAACGAGCTGGCCAAGTACGGCATCATCTGACGACGCTTCCTGGCGCTCGCCGCCGCCGCCGGGACTCGACCCGAACTGTTCCACGCAGAACCCAAAGAAAGTACCGCAGAACACGGACGAGAGAGAACAAGACATCTACAAAAACAGCAACTTCCTGTCCTCTTTCTTCTCCTGACCCTGCGAGTTCACAGCCATGAACTCGAAGGGACAGGAGCTCCGCCTCCTCACTCCTCTTCTCGTCTCTCGCTGCTCTTCCTTTTTTTGTATCTTCTTTGTTCTTCTTTTCCATCTCCTCACGGACCGGACGTGAAACGAGCCTCACGAGGAGTTTGAGGGAGGAGCCTGTAGAGGTGTGGAGGGGTTCTGCTTCTCTTTCTCCATCTCGAGGCTTTTTCCATCAACGCCGGACATATTTAAACGCCATCTTAAAATCCATCTTAGAAGATAATAAATGTCCCTCCAGAAGTGTCATTTCTACATCTCTCTTGTTTAATAACACTGTGTATGAAAATAAGTGTCTTGTGTTTATTTCTCACGTTTCGCTCTGCTGGTGGAAGAGTTGCTGGTTTCTTCTCTATAAATGATGCAGATCATGAAGCGTAATGGAGCTTCGTCCTCTTTACAGCATGCGGGAAAAAATAAAACATAACAACAGGAAAATTAAAAAAGAGATTTATTTATGATCATCGAAAATGGTTCCTTTAGATTAAGTGTGTGTAAGATTTTTTAAGAACAGAAAAAACACAATTTTAGTATATAACAGTATCACAATAAATACCAGAAATAAATGTAGGTTGCATAATATAATATCTATTTCAGATTATTGCAACTTATTTATATAAATTATATTACAGTAATATATAAAAAAGCTTTTCATACATTTATATTTTACAAACATCACATCTCTCCAAAGGCCTAATAAGATGCTTTGTTATATTAAAGTGAATATAATAGTAGTTAAGCAAAGATTGTACACTGCACCATAAATAAATAATATATTTATTATTATTATTTATTTAAAACATGTTTTAATCATTTTAAATCGTGTTTATGTTACACCGGAGGCGGAACTAAGAATAATAAGAGGCTCGTTTCCGGCCGTGGCCGCTTCGGTGTGGGACCGATAGGGAAACGGCCCGGATGCTAATGTCTGCAACACCCGGCGGTTGAGTTGTGTGGGATGGAGTTTCGTTGACACACAGCAGCGCGACGTGAAATCTGTATCGAGTGTTTCTTCCTCCTGACGCAGCGGGATCCACCGGGAGCAACATGGCGGACGTCATCGTGAGTGTCGCGACGTGTTCCGAACCAACGGCCGCGGCGGCTCGACGTGAGCGCGCGCCGGTTAGCCGAAGTCCGGAGTGATGAGGCAGCAGAATTAGCTCGCGAGCTAACGCGTCATTAGCGTAGAGTGACTCTGGCCTGTTAGCTCCCCTGCTAGCTTCTGACTTGTGAACCTTAGAGAACCGGACAGCTTTATTACCGGCACGGATACACGCGACCGGGATGTCGGGTCGGGCACGCGCAGGTTATCAGTCTAACGTGTGTGTGATTGGTGGAGATAAAGGAAGCCACGGATTTGTTGACTCACTATCAGTGAGACTTTGTTGACTGTCATCCCCAACACACACACACACACACACACACACACACACACACACACACACAGACAGACAGACATACACACTCTGACTTACACAGACACACAAAGACTCACACAAACCCTCAAACAGACACACACACTCACAACCACACAGTGTCACACTCACTAACACACACAGTCTCTCACACACTAACACACACACAGTATCTCACACAGTCTCTCACACACACTAACACACACACACACAGTCTCACACACACTAACACACACACAGTCTCTCTCACACACTAACACACACACAGTCTCTCACACACACACACACACACAGTCTCACACACACAGTCTCTCACACACACTAACACACACACACAGTCTCACACAGTATCTCACACACTCACTATCTCACACACACTAACACACACACAGTCTCTCACACACACACTAACACACAGTCTCTCACACACACTAACACACAGTCTCTCACACAGTCTCTCACACACAGTCTCTCACACAGTCTCTCACACACTAACACACACAGTCTCTAACACACACAGTCTCTCACACAGTCTCTCACACACACTAACACACAGTCTCACACACTAACACACAGTCTCTCACTCTCACACACTAACACACACAGTCTCTCACACACACTAACACACAGTCTCTCACACACTAACACACACAGTCTCTCACACACACTAACACACAGTCTCTCACACACTAACACACAGTCTCTCACACACTAACACACAGTCACACACAGTCTCTCACACACAGTCTCACAGTCTCTCACACACACTAACACACAGTCTCTAACACACACAGTCTCTCACACACTAACACACACAGTCTCTAACACACACAGTCTCTAACACACACAGTCTCTCACACAGTCTCTCTAACACACTAACACACACAGTCTCACACACACTAACACACACAGTCTCTCACACACTAACACACACAGTCTCTAACACACTAACACACACAGTCTCACACACACTAACACACACAGTCTCTCACACACACACACAGTCTCTCACACACTAACACACACAGTCTCTCACACACTAACACACACAGTCTCTCACACACACAGTCTCACACACTAACACACACAGTCTCTCACACACACACAGTCTCACTAACACACACAGTCTCACACACACACACACAGTCTCTCACACACACTAACACACACAGTCTCTCACACACTAACACACACAGTCTCTCACACACTAACACACACAGTCTCTCACACACACTAACACACACAGTCTCTCTCACACACTAACACACACAGTCTCTCACACACACAGTCTCACACACTAACACACACAGTCTCTCACACACACTAACACACACAGTCTCTCACACACACACACACACAGTCTCTCACACACACTAACACACACAGTCTCTCACACACACACACACAGTCTCTCTCACACACACTAACACACACAGTCTCTCTCACACACTAACACACACAGTCTCTAACACACTAACACACACAGTCTCACACACACAGTCTCTCACACACACTAACACACACAGTCTCTCACACACACTAACACACACAGTCTCTCTCACACACTAACACACACAGTCTCTCTCACACACTAACACACACAGTCTCTCACACACACTAACACACACAGTCTCCTTCACACACACTAACACACACAGTCTCTCTCACACACTAACACACACAGTCTCTCACACACACTAACACACACAGTCTCTCACACACTAACACACAGTCTCTCACACACTAACACACACAGTCTCTCACACACTAACACACACAGTCTCTCACACACTAACACACAGTCTCTCACACACTAACACACACAGTCTCTCACACACACGAACACACACAGTCTCTCTCACACACTAACACACACAGTCTCTCACACACTAACACACACAGTCTCTCACACACACTAACACACACAGTCTCTCACACACACTAACACACACAGTCTCCTTCACACACAGCTGTACTTGGTTTTCTGGTTTAAAGTCGTCCTCTAATGTCTACAGAAGCTGTTTGTTTGTTTGTTTGTTTGTGTAAACATGCCCTCGTGGTCGTAGTGGACGTCAGCGACTACCGTCTCCCCCTTGTCTCGGTAAGAAGCTCACAAAGCGTTCCGTGACCTCTGACCTCTGACTGCTGTCTTCATTTATAGATCATCAGGGTTCAGACCCCGGAGGGGATGAGGAAGATCTCGTCTACCAAGAGGGAGACGGCGGCTGCATTCCTGAAGAAGGTGATGTACACGCCTCTTCAGGCATGAGAAACCCTCACCTTTTGGCGAAATTCGCCGTTTTGAAACCAAAATAGGTGACTTACGTGAATCGTGTAGATCCAAAGAGTTTTTGTTTTGGGGTAGGGGGGGGGGTCAATTGGCCGGCCGGCGTTTATGAGATTGGAGTGGGACACGGAGAAAATGTGGAGTGGTGCTCTTTGCAATAAAACATCTTTGATGGGACGTGTCGCGTCTCGGCCAATCAGCGTCAAGATGTCTTCAGCGTTTGGTGGTTTAGGTTAGCTTGAATGTTAGCCCGCTACATCTGCTGCTGTCACGCAGCACGGTGTAGCGATGCTAACAAAGTACCCGTACGTTAAACACGATGTGATTTAGCATATTTTTAGTATCGATACTTCATTAAGAGAGCGCGGGATCAGAGCGCACGCGCTGCTCCGTGTCGAGCTGTCTGCGCAGCGCTCACAGCGAGGGGCGTTAAGTGGCGGAATTTTCGGCTTTAAAAATTAAAAATTAAAAAAATGCCAGAAGTGAAATGTTTAAGTTGAGTCTGTAAAGTTGTGTAACTCTCCAGCTGCTCATCCTGATGAACTCAATCATCCGGTCAGATACAGACTAACGGCCTCATAGTGTATAATCAATGCTATGACGGCTCCATGTAGTTTCATTAATATCTTGTAGGCTAATACTAATATTACTGCCATTTGTTAAGTGTTGAAAAAGTTGGTAAAAAGTGAACCATACATATATTTTATTTATTACTATTATAGATAAATATACCAGTATCGTATTTATGGTATACTGTTTTATGGTATTGTAGCAGTATCATGATATTTATGGCAGGTATGGTATAGAAGATCATGACAACCAGGTAGAGGCAGAACAGACTCGAGGAACAGACTCGAGGAACAGACTCGAGGAACAGACTCCAGGAACAGACTCCAGGAACAGACTCGAGGACCAGACGTGGCTCAGCAGAGCACACAAGACTTGAAGACTTGTTCACGCCAAAAAAAAGAAGGAAGTTGGTTCATGAACGACCATATTATATACAATATGACTATTATTATAGGGCCCGATCACTGACTTGGTGTCAGAATGGAGGTACTATAGATTATCATACAACGTCCAACATCGATGTTCATTGTAGCCACCCCCCCCCCCCGTGCGCCTATCCTTCTCACCTTTTTCACCCCTGACCCGTTTTCATGCCTGCTCTCTCCTCCCACAACACGCCTCTCTCCTCCCACAACACGCCTCTCTCCTCCCACAACACGCCTCTCTCCTCCCACAACACGCCTCTCTCCTCCCACATCACGCCTCTCTCTCCTCCCACATCACGCCTCTCTCTCCTCCACAACACGCCTCTCTCCTCCCACAACACGCCTCTCTCTCCTCCCACAACACGCCTCTCTCCTCCCACAACACGCCTCTCTCCTCCCACAACACGCCTCTCTCCTCCCACATCACGCCTCTCTCCTCCCACAACACGCCTCTCTCCTCCCACAACACGCCTCTCTCCTCCCACAACACGCCTCTCTCCTCCCACAACACGCCTCTCTCCTCCCACAACACGCCTCTCTCTCCTCCCACATCACGCCTCTCTCTCCTCCACAACACGCCTCTCTCCTCCACAACACGCCTCTCTCCTCCACAACACGCCTCTCTCTCCTCCCACAACACGCCTCTCTCCTCCCACAACACGCCTCTCTCCTCCCACATCACGCCTCTCTCCTCCCACAACACGCCTCTCTCTCCTCCCACACGCCTCTCTCTCCTCCCACATCACGCCTCTCTCCTCCCACAACACGCCTCTCTCCTCCCACATCACGCCTCTCTCCTCCCACACACGCCTCTCTCCTCCCACATCACGCCTCTCTCCTCCACATCACGCCTCTCTCTCCTCCACACCTCGCCTCTCTCCTCCACAACACGCCTCTCTCCTCCCACATCACGCCTCTCTCTCCTCCACAACACGCCTCTCTCCTCCCACATCACGCCTCTCTCTCCTCCACAACACGCCTCTCTCCTCCCACATCACGCCTCTCTCCTCCCACATCACCCCTCTCTCCTCCCACAACACGCCTCTCTCCTCCCACAACACGCCTCTCTCTCCTCCCACATCACGCCTCTCTCCTCCCACATCACGCCTCTCTCCTCCCACATCACGCCTCTCTCTCCTCCCACAACACGCCTCTCTCTCCTCCCACATCACGCCTCTCTCTCCTCCCACAACACGCCTCTCTCTCCTCCCACATCACGCCTCTCTCCCACATCACGCCTCTCTCCTCCCACAACACGCCTCTCTCCTCCCACAACACGCCTCTCTCTCCTCCACAACACGCCTCTCTCTCCTCCCACATCACGCCTCTCTCTCCTCCCACAACACGCCTCTCTCTCCTCCCACAACACGCCTCTCTCTCCTCCACAACACGCCTCTCTCCTCCCACAACACGCCTCTCTCTCCTCCCACATCACGCCTCTCTCTCCCACACACGCCTCTCTCCTCCCACAACACGCCTCTCTCCTCCCACATCACGCCTCTCTCTCCTCCACAACACGCCTCTCTCCTCCCACAACACGCCTCTCTCTCCTCCACAACACGCCTCTCCTCCCACGCCTCTCTCCTCCCACAACACGCCTCTCTCCTCCCACAACACGCCTCTCCTCCACAACACGCCTCTCTCCTCCCACACCTCGCCTCTCTCCTCCCACAACACGCCTCTCTCCTCCCACAACACGCCTCTCTCTCCTCCCACAACACGCCTCTCTCCTCCCACATCACGCCTCTCTCTCCTCCCACAACACGCCTCTCTCCTCCACAACACGCCTCTCTCCTCCACAACACGCCTCTCTCCTCCCACATCACGCCTCTCTCCTCCACAACACGCCTCTCTCCTCCACAACACGCCTCTCTCCTCCCACACGCCTCTCTCCTCCCACAACACGCCTCTCCTCCCACAACACGCCTCTCTCCTCCCACATCACGCCTCTCTCCTCCACACGCCTCTCTCTCCACCACACGCCTCTCTCTCCTCCACAACACGCCTCTCTCCTCCACAACACGCCTCTCTCCTCCACAACACGCCTCTCTCTCCTCCCACATCACGCCTCTCTCCTCCCACAACACGCCTCTCTCCTCCCACAACACGCCTCTCTCCTCCCACAACACGCCTCTCTCCTCCCACATCACGCCTCTCTCTCCTCCCACAACACGCCTCTCTCTCCTCCCACAACACGCCTCTCCTCCCACAACACGCCTCTCCTCCACAACACGCCTCTCTCTCCTCCCACATCACGCCTCTCTCTCCTCCACAACACGCCTCTCTCTCCTCCACAACACGCCTCTCTCTCCTCCCACATCACGCCTCTCTCTCCTCCACAACACGCCTCTCTCTCCTCCGCCTCTCCTCCCACCGCCTCTCCTCCCACATCACGCCTCTCTCTCCTCCACAACACGCCTCTCTCTCCTCCCACAACACGCCTCTCTCTCCTCCACAGCGGCGCCGTGGGCCACATGGCTGCTCATGTGTTTCTACGACAGTGGAAACAACAACGCCTGCTTTGTTGTCTGAGTACTTTTGTGTTTTATTGTTCTGTGAGCGGAACGTTCCGGAGCAGGACGGTCTGCTCCCGTGTGGCCGTTTGCTTTCAGGCAGCGCGGCGGACGACCTGCTCCGTCACTGGTCCTCACAGCCGGATCATCTGGCGTCTTCTTGTTTTGGCTCATCGCACCAATGACCTGCAGCAGCGCCTCATTAGACATGCATGAGGGGGCGGAGCCTCAATCCAGCGGTTGGTTTTCATTCGCTGCAGCAGCGCCTCATTAGACATGCATCAGGGGCTTTGAAGGTTCAGTCAGTCTGAGACCTGCAGGTTTCTTTCCGTGTGTTTTGAGTCTCTTGATGCATTTTACGGTGATGACAGTCTGCTGCGTTCTGATTGGCTAACGGCCTGGCGTCTCTCTCAGGTGGCCACAGAGCTCGGCTTCAGTGCCAACGGCTTTTCAATTTATCTGAACCGCAACAAGACGGACGAGATCCTGTCCCAGAGCAAGACCATGAGCCTGCTGAACATCAAGTAAGATATAGAGATATATATTATTTATTAATATATGTATATATATATATATATACACACACACACACACACAGCCACTCCTTCAAGATGATGCCTTCATTGAGATGGAGTGATTTGATTGGTTTTGCCTCTCTGCTCTGTAGGCATGGCGACATGCTGTACTTGGTCCCCACAGGCCCCGCCTCCTCCCCCGGGGAGGTCATGGACACCGCCACGCCGCACTCGTCTTCGTACCTGCCGTCCGTTTCGTCGTCCTCGTCTTCGTTCTCCTCCTCGTCCTCCGCGATGCCGCGGTCCTTCTCGGCGCCGCAGATCCAAGAGGATGAGATCGACCAGTACCTGACGAAGCAGGACGGCAAGATCTACAGGAACAAAGACCCCCAGCTGTAAGGAGACGAGAGCCTGGAGAACTGGACCAGAACCAGAGACCAGGATACAGAACCAGAACCAGGATACTGAACCTCTTCTTTCTCCTTCCAGATGTCACCACGGCTCCCTTGGGAAGTGTGTGCACTGCGTACCGCTGGAGGTAAGGCAGAACCGCCGCGGTCCTTCGGGTTCCTTCAGGTTGCTTCGGGTTCCACTTCCTGAAACTCCTCTTCTTCGTCTCCTTGTCAGCCCTTTGACGAGGACTACCTGAACCACCTGGACCCGCCGGTGAAGCACATGTCGTTCCACGCGTACCTCCGGAAGCTGACGGGCGGCGCCGACAAGTGAGCCGCCGTCGTTCACGCCGCGCTGCGAACCCGAAGCGCCGTGGACCCGGTTCTAAACTCCCGGTTCTTCTGTTGTGTCTCCAGAGGGAAGTTTGCGGCGCTGGAGAACATCAGCTGTAAGATCAAGTCCGGCTGCGAGGGCCACCTCCCCTGGCCCGAGGGCATCTGCACCAAGTGCCAGCCCAGCGCGCTCACGCTCAACCGACAGGTGAGCTCGCGGTCACACGGCGCCGGAACGTTCCGTTGGATGATGTGAACGCTGAAGGTTCTGCTCCGACCTGCAGCGCGTTACATCTGATGTTCCTTTGATTGTCCAAATATAGATCTATATTTATGCCTGGAAGCATTTGGGTTGAGTAAAAAAAAACTATAAATGTAGGAAGGAAGAGAAAAACAAAAGTTACTGACGTGTATTTACTTATTCAACATCCACCATGAAGAGTAGAACCAACTCTAGTAATTATGAATCCAACACCGGATCATTTATAGCAGTGGTTCTCAAAGGGGGCACCTGAAGGCCCTCTAGGGGGTATTTATATAATAAAATATAAGTGTAAGTTCATAAACTTAACTGTATATATAATGTATTATATGCAAAATGCTGCGTATGACGTATGTTTGTTAACCCACAATGCTTTGCACCGGTCAGGGGGTCCAGGGGGACATGACTCAAACGAGGTTGAGGACCATTTCATGATGAATATGACGAAGGAGCAACCGACTGTTGTAGCTCTGCCCCTAACGCTCCTCTGCTCCGCCCCCAGAAATACCGCCACGTGGACAACATCATGTTCGAGAACCACACCACGGCCGACCGCTTCCTGGACTTCTGGAGGAAGACGGGCAGCCAGCGGATGGGCTACCTGTACGGCCGCTACACGGAGCACAAGGTCATCCCGCTGGGCATCCGCGCCGAGGTGGCCGCCATCTACGAGCCGCCGCAGGTGAGCGCCGCGAAGTCGTCCGCAGTTACGAGACGACGCGCGAGCGACCTTCGACTCCTCACCGGTAACTGTTTTTGTCTGGATCAGAAAGCGACCCAGAACAGCCTGGAGCTGGTGGAGGACCCCAAAGCTGCAGCCGTGGACGAGATCGCCGCCAAGCTGGGCCTGTGCAAGGTGACCCCCCCCCCCCCCCCTTGACCCCGTGACCTCCGTGACCTTTTGAGAGCAGACTAATACAGAATCCTCCCCCTTGAGGCCTTTTGTGTTCCTTTCTGTTCCACGTCGATGAGTCTGAATGTGGTGAATAATTTAAGAAACAGATTTAGGTTCAGCTTCAACCACAGAAGACACAATATTCACATCTGAGCAGCTGAAAAGTGACTTTCTGGCCTTTTGTCAAACTAATGATCTAAAAAAAAATGTGGCGCATCAAACACATGTTCTTATTGCACCTGTGTGTTCCAGGTGGGTTGGATCTTCACTGACCTGCTGTCTGAGGACACGAGGATAGGAACGGTCCGCTACACGAGGAACCATGTGAGCACACAAACACGCACACACACACACACACACGCACGCTCAAACACACACACACACGCACGCTCAAACACACACACTTCAACCTGGCCCCTTGCCCGTAGGACTCTCACTACCTGAGTGCGGAGGAGTGCATCACAGCCGGATACTTCCAGAACCTTCACTCCAACAGCTGCCGGCTCTCCAGAGACGGACACTTTGGATCCAAGTTTGTCACCGTGGTGGCGACAGGTATGACGTCACTCCCCGAGCTTACAGCCCCACAACATGAATAATAACAATAAGACGTAGAAATGTGTCTTCAAAGGTCATTTGCTCTCATATCACTACATTTAGTGTTAAAGCTTTTAAAGAGATCGTTTAACTTTTTACTTGAAGTGGAGAGTATAGGCCAGCTGCGTGTGATGTCATCGTGTGGCTCGACCAGCTGCGTGTGATGTCATCATGTGGCTCTACCAGCTGCGTGTGATGTCATCGTGTGGCTCGACCAGCTGCGTGTGATGTCATCATGTGGCTCTACCAGCTGCGTGTGATGTCATCATGTGGCTCGACCAGCTGCGTGATGTCATCGTGTGTGGCCAGCTGCGTGTGATGTCATCATGTGGCTCTACCAGCTGCGTGTGATGTCATCATGTGGCTCTACCAGCTGCGTGTGATGTCATCATGTGGCTCGACCAGCTGCGTGTGATGTCATCATGTGGCTCTACCAGCTGCGTGTGATGTCATCATGTGGCTCTACCAGCTGCGTGTGATGTCATCATGTGGCTCTACCAGCTGCGTGTGATGTCATCATGTGGCTCTACCAGCTGCGTGTGATGTCATCATGTGGCTCTACCAGCTGCGTGTGATGTCATCGTGTGGCTCGACCAGCTGCGTGTGATGTCATCATGTGGCTCGACCAGCTGCGTGTGATGTCATCATGTGGCTCTACCAGCTGCGTGTGATGTCATCATGTGGCTCGACCAGCTGCGTGTGATGTCATCATGTGGCTCTACCAGCTGCGTGTGATGTCATCATGTGGCTCGACCAGCTGCGTGTGATGTCATCATGTGGCTCTACCAGCTGCGTGTGATGTCATCATGTGGCTCGACCAGCTGCGTGTGATGTCATCATGTGGCTCGACCAGCTGCGTGTGATGTCATCATGTGGCTCTACCAGCTGCGTGTGATGTCATCATGTGGCTCTACCAGCTGCGTGTGATGTCATCATGTGGCTCTACCAGCTGCGTGTGATGTCATCATGTGGCTCTACCAGCTGCGTGTGATGTCATCATGTGGCTCGACCAGCTGCGTGTGATGTCATCATGTGGCTCTACCAGCTGCGTGTGATGTCATCATGTGGCTCTACCAGCTGCGTGTGATGTCATCGTGTGGCTCGACCAGCTGCGTGTGATGTCATCATGTGGCTCTACCAGCTGCGTGTGATGTCATCATGTGGCTCGACCAGCTGCGTGTGATGTCATCATGTGGCTCTACCAGCTGCGTGTGATGTCATCATGTGGCTCGACCAGCTGCGTGTGATGTCATCGTGTGGCTCGACCAGCTGCGTGTGATGTCATCATGTGGCTCTACCAGCTGCGTGTGATGTCATCATGTGGCTCGACCAGCTGCGTGTGATGTCATCATGTGGCTCTACCAGCTGCGTGTGATGTCATCGTGTGGCTCTACCAGCTGCGTGTGATGTCATCGTGTGGCTCTACCAGCTGCGTGTGATGTCATCATGTGGCTCTACCAGCTGCGTGTGATGTCATCGTGTGGCTCGACCAGCTGCGTGTGATGTCATCATGTGGCTCTACCAGCTGTGTGTGATGTCATCATGTGGCTCTACCAGCTGCGTGTGATGTCATCATGTGGCTCTACCAGCTGCGTGTGATGTCATAGTGTGGCTCTACCAGCTGCGTGTGATGTCATCATGTGGCTCTACCAGCTGCGTGTGATGTCATCATGTGGCTCTACCAGCTGGTCTCCAGCGGTGACGTCATCATGCCCTCCTCCCTGTGTGCAGGCGGCCCTGACAACCAGGTGCACTTTGAGGGCTACCAGGTGTCCAATCAGTGCATGGCGCTGGTGAAGGACGGGTGTCTGCTGCCCTGCAGAGACGCCCCAGAGCTCGGCTTCGCCAAGGAGTCGTGCACCGAGCAGTACATGCCCGACGTCTTCTACAAGGTGTGTGTGTGAGAGCGAGAGAGCGTGTGTGTGTGCGTGCATCCAGATGTGTTGTTTACATTTCTTTCCTCCTAAAGGACAAAGACAAGTTTGGGAATGACGTGACGTTCCTGGCGCGGCCTCTTCCTGTGGAGTACCTCATCATTGACGTGAGACCATCATTTCCTGTTGTTGTTGTCCAGGTGTTTGTTTACTTCCTGTTGACGCTGCGTTCTCCTCAGATCACCACCACCTTCCCAAAGGACCCTCAGTACACGTTCTGCTCCACACAGAGGTTCCCCATCGAGAACCGAGAGATCCTGGGAGAGACGCAGGTAACGCCACCTCATTTAAATAATACATATATATACATATATAGGTGTGTGTATATTCACTAATTAACTTAAATGCTGTGTAAAGAAGCTAGCGGCTATAAAGGAGCTCCACTACGTTCTCTCACACACACACAGTGTCTCTCTCTCTCTCTCTCTCTCTCTCTCATGACTTCACGTCTCCTAAAGGAGGACTAGTGCCCTAGTGAGGATGCTTAGATTCGCCAGAGAGGCGTTCACTGACCTGTTTTATATATCAGACGACTTCCCGTTAGATTCTCTTAAAGCTCATTGTGGAACCACAACGTGTCATCTGTTGTTGTTGTTTGTGTGCAGGACTTCAAGAGCTTATCCACATACCTGTCCCAGTGCACCTCCACGTCGTTCCTGGACATCGTGTCGGACTTCCACCTGCTCCTCTTCCTGGTGACCAATGAGGTCATGCCCCTGGGGGTAGGTCCCCTCTCGGCTCCCTTCCCCTCTTTCTTCACAAGAGGATTAAAGTGATGAGGATGATGGAGATGAAGATGTTTCTGTGGAGGAGATGAGGAAGGTTCCCTCTGTTCCTGCAGGACAGCATCGGGCTGCTGCTGGACGCTGTGAGGACCTCCAATGAAGACCTGGCTCAGACCTGGAAGAAGTCCGAGCAGTGGGCCACCATCGAGCAGCTGTGCAGTGAGTCAGATGACCCCTGACCTCTAGTTTAGTTCTATCAAACCAACAATGTCCAACAGCCGCAGGTTTAACACATTTACAGTTGTGTTGGTTAAATATACTTGACTGTCTAACTATAGGAGTTTTGGTTTAAGTTTAAACTTAAAAAGGTTAACATATGGTCTTGAATATGAGTTTATGAGTCTTAGGGAACAAACTGCTAACGAGGAGATCCAGGTTTATAGAACTGGGGTAAATCACTTCTTTCCTGCTCATTGATCTTTATTCTGACGGTATGTTGATCCCCCCCCCCCCTCCTCCTCCTCCAGGCACCGTGGGCGGGCAGCCGTCCAGCTCCCAGAGCTACGGGGGGGCCATGGGGGGCCCCTCGGCCCCGGCCTCCTCCTCCGCCATGTGGTCCTGCCTCCACTGCACCTTCATGAACCAGCCCGGCACGGAGCACTGCGAGATGTGCAGCCTGCCCCGCGGTTAAGGCGCTATGCCCCGCCCCCCTGCCCCGCCCCCTCGCCAGTGACATCGCTGCACCAGGTCCAGCTGAGAGACCCCCCCCCCCCTTATTTGTTTTCTTTGGCCTCGCGTTGAAGCGTCTGTCCCTCCATCAACGTCATCAAGTATATCTGATTAACCCAGAAGTGTTACTTTTGTCGCCCCCCTCAAATAATCAGAGACTGGAGTGCCCCCCCCCCCTCACTCCCAACGTCTTCTGGATGAATCTTGCTGTGCATAAGTACATTTGAAGAATGATACTGTTATTTAATTAAGCTTCTTCTTCTTCTTCTTTTTTAATGATCAGCTTGTCGCTTTACACTCTGACTCTTCAGCGTTGAGGTCCCGGTCTCTGACGAGCCCCTTAAAGTACAATCAGACCCCTGAAGCTCCGCCCCCGGAGGCCCTTTGAAGAGTTTATATTCTGAGCGTTGAATGACTTCCCACGTTGTTCCTAAACTTCTCCTGCCGGCTCGTTGGATTTGTAGCTTCTTGTTGAGCTCGGCAGAGCAGCATGCGTCTCCTCTGGGTCTCCATGTGGCCCCTGTGACTCCCTCTGGGTCTCCATGTGGCCCCGTGACTCCCTCTGGGTCTCCATGTGGCCCCCGTGACTCCCTCTGGGTCTCCATGTGGCCCCCGTGACTCCCTCTGGGTCTCCATGTGGCCCCTGTGACTCCCTCTGGGTCTCTATGTGGCCCCTGTGACTCCCTCTGGGTCTCCATGTGGCCCCATGACCCTCTGGGTCTCCTGTGATGTGGCTCCCTCTGGGTCTCCATGTCGCCACTGTGACTCCCTGTGGATCTGTATGTGGCCGGTGTGACTCCCTCTGGGTCTCATGTGGCCCCGTGACTCCTCTGGGTCTCCATGTGCCCTGTGACTCCTCTGGGTCTCATGTGGCCCGTGACTCCCTCTGGGTCTCCATGTGGCCCCTGTGACTCCCTCTGGGTCTCTATGTGGCCCCTGTGACTCCCTCTGGGTCTCCATGTGGCCCCTGTGACTCCCTCTGGGTCTCCATGTGGCCCCTGTGACTCCCTCTGGGTCTCTATGTGGCCCCTGTGACTCCCTCTGGGTCTCCATGTGGCCCCTGTGACTCCCTCTGGGTCTCCATGTGGCCCTGTGACTCCCTCTGGGTCTCCATGTGGCCCCTGTGACTCCCTCTGGGTCTCCATGTGGCCCCTGTGACTCCCTCTGGGTCTCCATGTGGCCCCTGTGACTCCCTCTGGGTCTCCATGTGGCCCCTGTGACTCCCTCTGGGTCTCCATGTGGCCCTGTGACTCCCTCTGGGTCTCCATGTGGCCCCTGTGACTCCCTCTGGGTCTCCATGTGGCCCCTGTGACTCCCTCTGGGTCTCCATGTGGCCCTGTGACTCCCTCTGGGTCTCCATGTGGCCCCTGTGACTCCCCCTCGGTCTCCATGTGGCCCCTGTGACTCCTCTGGGTCTCCATGTGGCCCCTGTGACTCCCTCTGGGTCTCTATGTGGCCCCTGTGACTCCCTCTGGGTCTCCATGTGGCCCCCTGACTCCCTATGGGTCTCCATGTGGCCCCTGTGACTCCCTCTGGGTCTCCATGTGGCCCTGTGACTCCTCTGGGTCTCCATGTGGCCCCTGTGACTCCCTCTGGGTCTCCATGTGGCCCTGTGACTCCTCTGGGTCTCCATGTGGCCCCTGTGACTCCCTCTGGGTCTCCATGTGGCCCCTGTGACTCCCTCTGGGTCTCTATGTGGCCCCTGTGACTCCCTCTGGGTCTCCATGTGGCCCCCGTGACTCCCTCTGGGTCTCCATGTGGCCCCTGTGACTCCCTCTGGGTCTCCATGTGGCCCCCGTGACTCCCTCTGGGTCTCCATGTGGCCCCTGTGACCCTCTGGGTCTCCATGTGGCCCTGTGACTCCCTCTGGGTCTCCATGTGGCCCTGTGACTCCCTCTGGGTCTCCATGTGGCCCCTGTGACTCCCTCTGGGTCTCCATGTGGCCCCTGTGACTCCCTCTGGGTCTCCATGTGGCCCCTGTGACTCCCTCTGGGTCTCCATGTGGCCCCTGTGACTCCCTCTGGGTCTCTATGTGGCCCCTGTGACTCCCTCTGGGTCTCCATGTGGCCCCTGTGACTCCCTCTGGGTCTCCTCCACTCGGCCTTCACAGGCTCTGCTTCTCAAGTGTCGGGCGGTCGTAGGTTTTAATCTGGTGATCATAAAGAAATGATCATAAAGGACGACCGATCGAGAGGGAGGGGGCAGCCCTGATTGTTATTTGTGATTTCAAGCAAAAAATAAAACTCCCCAGCTTCTTCCAGCTGGAGCGTTGTGATGTCAGAGGAGGAGGCGGAGCCTAAAGCGTTGTGAAAGCACTCAAAAAGTCACTTAAACCACATTTCCTCCCTGGCCTCTCGTTCCTGATCCTCGATTTGTTTTCTTCGCCGCTGTCCCGGCGAGTCGTCGGTCGAGTGAGTCTCTCAGTAAAAACGTTGCGTTGGGGGCGTTGCCGGGGTAACGGGCCTCTTCGGGTCAGAGGGCGGGTCGTTGGATCTGTTTCTGGACCGGGTGCTTCGTGTAAGCGCTTGATTCCATTGAAGTGAGAATATATTTTTAGGTTGTAGGTTCATTTGAAAATGCTTGTTTGTTTCTCACACACACAAATACACACACACACAAATACACACACACACAAATACACACACACACACACATATACATATACACACGCACACACGCAAGTGTTTCATCTGACGTCATGCTACCGGCCGGCGTGACCTTTTCCTTTTGTATTGATCCGTTGAGTCAGGACCTGCAAGCTGTTGGCTGTTGACCTGGAGTTGAGACTAATAATAATAAATAAAACAACAACAACAAAGAATTCTCATTGCAGATAATAATGTGTTTTTGATTTGTCGACCAGTCGGATCAATAACCCGGTCCACATGGACCACACGGTTCTGAGCCACTGAAATATTCTGAACGTTTTTATGAGCTTCCTGTTTTACACGACGCTCGTTGTCGATCCTTCTTTGTGTTTTGGGTCATATTGAGACTTCTACTTTTGATCTTTTATATTTAGGTTCCTGTAAATCCCTTTACGACAACACAACACAATTTGTGTTGAGTGTGTTTGAGATCTTTAATGAGGGATCATCTAGTCCTCTGGCCCTCTAGTCATCAGACCCTCTAGTCATCAGACCCTCTAGTCCTCTGGCCCTCTGGCCCTCTAGTCCTCTAGTCATCTGGCCCTCTAGTCATCAGACCCTCTGGCCCTCTAGTCATCAGGCCCTCTAGTCATCTGGCGCTCTAGTCATCTGGCCCTCTAGTCATCGGACCCTCTGGCCCTCTAGTCATCAGACCCTCTGGCCCTCTAGTCCTCTGGCCCTTTAGTCATCTGACCCTCGGGTCCCCGGCCTTCTAACAATAAACAGTGAGTGAAAAATACAAGAAAGTGCTGCAAAAATGTACAAATTATAAAACAATAGAATAATGAAAATGACAAGAAAACTTACTGAAATAAAAGAAAGTTCATTATATATATATATATATTATTATTATATTAGTCCGGTAGGCCTTTAAAGTCTGTGAATATTGATGGTTTAGATTCCACCGCTGGCGTCATATCTTTAGCTGTTATAAATCAATAATAAAATAATTACAAATCATAAGTTTCAAAACTGCCGAGAACGAAACTTGAACGTCCGATGAGCACATGAACGCAGCATAAGTTGCTTGTTCGTTGAGAGAAACGAAACCGAAACAACTGGTTCCGGTTCCGGGACCGTCAAGAAATTAGTCTCTTTTTAAAAACCGGAAACACGATTATTAACGTTTATTAACCGACGTTGTTTGAATGTAACTGTCAGAAACTATTTAATTGTTTTATAAATTAAAACATTTATTTTAAATGCAGTGTACATCGAATAATAAACGACAACTTTGAAGAAGTGGACGAACTTGTTGACGCTCCCTTGACGTTACATCCGGGACCTTACGGCGGATAAAATAAACATTTCCTCAATATTTCTGACAGTCGAGTCGAGTTCAACCGACAAGGTAAGTGAACTCAAGGAAGTTTTTATAGTCTTAAGTTTTATAATTGACATTATTACAGATAAAGCGATAGCTGAGGCCACTACATGTGTGTTTAATGATTGTTTTACGATGATAAAATCACCTTTTTGTGTTTCTTAACGAAACGTCGAACATACTGAAGTTAATGAAATAATTAATGAAGTACATTTTATGGATTTGAAAGTAACAACGCATAAGATATATTTAAAAAATAAGTATTCATGTTGATAATAAACAAAAATGGGTCTATGCGACCTCTGTGTCATAAATAGTTAATGATGGTGGCGTCGTATAAAGTAACATTATGCAACAATTGTACCTTAATATAACAGTTTGAAAAAAATGGTGCCGCTACAATGACTTTTAATATGGCGATTTGCGGCTCCGCTATCGGGGGTCTGTGGGGAAATAACTCCGCTATGTAGGATTCTGGAGCCGCCCGATCCGGGGCGGATGTACTTCGACCTGCTTTCTGGCAGTGATTACGCAATGTCATATAGTGCCAGTCCACGCTCGCAGCTCCAGTATAAGGGCGAAGCAAGCGAAGTCTCTTGTAATGAATTACACGTTCCAATGTAAATTATGAATATGTAGCTTTTTGGTGTTGTCAACAATATTGTATTCGATCACACTCCACATTCAAACATTTAGAAAACAACGTATATAGGCTGAAAACGCGATCGGTATTTCATCTAAACTAAATGTCATTCTTTTGGTGATGTTAGCATTCATCTCCGATATCACAATGAATAAAACTATGCAGTCATATTTATGTAAAATCTTTGAATATTCTTACCTTATCGGTTGACATCATTTCGTGGTTTCTGACTTCGTCTGGTCATCAATACAAGTGATGCGAGGCTGCATCTATCGTAACTGGGTATTTACGACACTGAAGTAAACGTTAAATACCTCCAAAACTGAAGGGGGCGCTAAAAGGGAAAAACTCCATTATGGGGCTTTAAAGGGATTCATGATTGTACAAAGCTGAAGAGCTGCTCTGGCTTTTCCCTCCACTACAGGTGTAACCTACCTGTCCCTCGCCGATGGAGGAGGCCGCTGCATCCAACAAGGTGGAGGCCCCAAAACGCCAGAAGAGAAATAAGGTAGAGATGCAAGAAGCTGTCACACCTGTGAAATACATAAAAACAGATCCTCAGTTCGAGAGCCCGTTCATGTGTTTGTGTTCCAGGCTCGAGGGCCGGGCCGCTCGGGCAGGAAGAACAAAGACAAAGAGAGGAGGAGGAAGAGAGAAGGAAGAATAAGGACGAGCGCCCCGAGCGTGAAGGAGGACGACGCCGAGTGGAAAAGTGACGGAGAGACGGTGGAGGTGGAGGACAGCGGCAGCCGAGCGGAGCAGAACGCCCCCGTAGAGGCCCCCGTAGAGGACAGCGTAGAGGCCCCCGTAGAGGACAGCGTAGAGGGCCCCGTAGAGGCCCCCGTAGAGGACAGCGTAGAGGCCCCCGTAGAGGCCCCCGTAGAGGACCCCGTAGAGGACAGCGTAGAGGCCCCCGTAGAGGACAGCGTAGAGGCCCCCGTAGAGGACAGCGTAGAGGCCCCCGGAGGACCCGTGGGGCCCCGTGAGGGACAGCGTGGAGGCCCCGTGGGGACCCGTGGGCCCCGTGAGGACCCCGTAGAGGCCCCCGTAGAGGACAGCGTAGAGGCCCCCGTAGAGGACCCCAGGGACGCCAAGATGGTGCCGGCTCAGACGCAAACGAGGAAACGCAAAGGCGCCAACAAATTCACGCAAACTCCTGCTGCGCCTCAGAGACACAAGGAGACGCAGGCGGACCTCGGAGAGGCGAAGGAGAAGGAGGCCGAGGGGGTCAGACCGGAGGTCAGACCGGAGCACGCCGCTCGGAGCGCAGTGTCTTCGGCCGAGGGCCGAAACCCGGAGGGGGAGGTCAAGTCCGAAGAGGAAAATCCAAATGCCGGAAAAGTCTCGGGGGGAGGAGCCAAAGCGATGTCCTACGCCAGCGCCGTGTCTGGACAGACCGGCGGTCCGGAGGCCTCCAGAGCTGCCGAGGAAAACACAAAACCTCCTCAAGGCCCTCGGTAAAGCTCACGTGATTATTATTATTATTTTTAAATAATTGCGACCAAGCATCGGGTCGGACGACGAAAAATGTGGCGCAGATATAAAGTGTTATGTAACGATAAATGTTTTGCAGGTTTCAAGTGGAAAATAAAAAAGCTTAATGGAATCTATAAGATGTGCTGATTGAATGTATTTAGTGTGTGCTCCGCTTCTGTTCCGCTGTGAGGAGTTTTGACCGTTTCCTCTGATCGTAAACGTGTCTTCACAGGGACCGAAGCCCAGTCAGAGCTCCGCCTCCTGCTCCGCCTCCTGGTCCCACCTTCACCGTTCACATCTACGCCGTGCTGGACAAACGGTTTCGCTTCAGCCAAGACCAAGACACGCTTCTGATGTGTTCCAACGAAGGAGTTTTACCACTGAAGATGACGCATTTCGTGTGAGTATTGCTTTAGGGGCGGAGCTACAAGGTCTCCCCGGCACTCCTCTTCAGTCCACATTTGGTCACTTCCTGTTCACTGGTTGCCAGTACAGAGCCAACAAGTGAAACCCCACCACTGAACCTTCAGCTGTGACACATGTCCATTATTCTGACTCGTAGTGGACTGAAACATGGAGATCTGGTGGAAGCAAGTCTTTCCGTAGAAGAGAAGGACTTCAGGAGAGGCGACCGCTGGACGTATTGGTACGAAGTCCAGCAACGAAACAAAAGGATTCCAGGAAGTATCACGAGACAAGTTCAGATCCCCCACGAGCAGAACCAGAAGGGTAAGAGAACGTGCTGCACCTGAAGCTCTCTTTAACGAGACCTGGTCCCTCTAGAGCTGCACCTGAAGCTCTCTTTAAGGAGACCTGGTCCCTCTAGAGCTGCACCTGAAGCTCTCTTTAAGGAGACCTGGTCCCTCTAGAGCTGCATCTGAAGCTCTATTTAACGAGACCTGGTCCCTCTAGACTCGCACCTGAAGCTCTCTTTAATGAGACCTGGTCCCTCTAGAGCTGCACCTGAAGCTCTCTTTAATGAGACCTGGTCCCTCTAGAGCTGCACCTGAAGCTCTCTTTAGCGAGACCTGGTCCCTCTAGAGCTGCATCTGAAGCTCTCTTTAACGAGACCTGGTCCCTCTAGACTCGCACCTGAAGCTCTCTTTAATGAGACCTGGTCCCTCTAGAGCTGCACCTGAAGCTCTCTTTAACGAGACCTGGTCCCTCTAGAGCTGCACCTGAAGCTCTCTTTAACGAGACCTGGTCCCTCTAGAGCTGCACCTGAAGCTCTCTTTAATGAGACCTGGTCCCTCTAGAGCTGCACCTGAAGCTCTCTTTAGCGAGACCTGGTCCCTCTAGAGCTGCACCTGAAGCTCTCTTTAACGAGACCTGGTCCCTCTAGAGCTGCACCTGAAGCTCTATTTAACGAGACCTGGTCCCTCTAGAGCTGCACCTGAAGCTCTCTTTAATGAGACCTGGTCCCTCTAGAGCTGCACCTGAAGCTCTCTTTAACGAGACCTGGTCCCTCTAGAGCTGCACCTGAAGCTCTCTTTAACGAGACCTGGTCCCTCTAGAGCTGCACCTGAAGCTCTATTTAACGAGACCTGGTCCCTCTAGAGCTGCACCTGAAGCTCTCTTTAATGAGACCTGGATCCTCTAGAGCTGCACCTGAAGCTCTCTTTAGCGAGACCTGGTCCCTCTAGAGCTGCACCTGAAGCTCTCTTTAACGAGACCTGGTCCCTCTAGAGCTGCACCTGAAGCTCTCTTTAACGAGACCTGGTCTCTCTAGAGCTGAACCTGAAGCTCTCTTTAATGAGACCTGGTCCCTCTAGAGCTGCACCTGAAGCTCTCTTTAAGGAGACCTGGTCCCTCTAGAGCTGCACCTGAAGCTCTCTTTAACGAGACCTGGTCTCTCTAGAGCTGAACCTGAAGCTCTCTTTAATGAGACCTGGTCCCTCTAGAGCTGCACCTGAAGCTCTCTTTAACGAGACCTGGTCCCTCTAGAGCTGCACCTGAAGCTCTCTTTAACGAGACCTGGTCCCTCTAGAGCTGCACCTGAAGCTCTCTTTAACGAGACCTGGTCCCTCTAGAGCTGCACCTGAAGCTCTCTTTAATGAGACCTGGTCCCTCTAGAGCTGCACCTGAAGCTCTCTTTAACGAGACCTGGTCCCTCTAGAGCTGCACCTGAAGCTCTCTTTAATGAGACCTGATCCCTCTAGAGCTGCACCTGAAGCTCTCTTTAATGAGACCTGGTCCCTCTAGAGCTGCACCTGAAGCTCTCTTTAACGAGACCTGGTCCCTCTAGAGCTGCACCTGAAGCTCTCTTTAATGAGACCTGATCCCTCTAGAGCTGCACCTGAAGCTCTCTTTAATGAGACCTGGTCCCTCTAGAGCTGCACCTGAAGCTCTCTTTAATGAGACCTGATCCCTCTAGAGCTGCACCTGAAGCGCTCTTTAATGAGACCTGGTCCCTCTAGAGCTGCACCTGAAGCTCTCTTTAAGGAGACCTGGTCCCTCTAGAGCTGCACCTGAAGCTCTCTTTAAGGAGACCTGGTCCCTCTAGAGCTGCACCTGAAGCTCTCTTTAACGAGACCTGGTCCCTCTAGAGCTGCACCTGAAGCTCTCTTTAATGAGACCTGGTCCCTCTAGAGCTGCACCTGTACGAAGGCTTCATCGCTCGTGAGGACAGAAGGTTTTGGCAAAACATGTTCAGCTGGCAGAAGACCAAAGTCGTCATCATGGTGTCGGAGGCCTGGGGGGCCTCGGCGAGGGCCCTGCTGCAGAGGACCTTCCAGACCTGGACCCCGTCGGACCGGCGCAGCACCGACAGCCTGTGTGACAGCCTGACCCATTTTAAGAGGAGTCTGGGTTCTGCACACACCAGGATGTGGTTCCTCGACGGCTCGCACCCCCCCGTGGTCGCGGTAGGTGCAACAAGACGCGTTGGTCTCCTTCATGAATCCGTAGTTCAGGAAACACGTGTTTGTGTTCTCAGGCATCGGAGCTGATAGCAGAGACTTTAGTTCAGATCTTGAAAGGCTCCCCGGAGGACCAGATCCCCGGAGGCTGGGGGGGCAGCGGTCCTCTGGCTCAGGGCCTGTCGGTGTTCATAGTCTCCAGGAAGTGTGAGGTGGACCTCGGGGGGGCGGGCTGGACCGAGCTGTGTCTCCGGGTGTCCTCAGAGACCGCGATGGACCAGACCAACCTGGACTGGCTGCTCGGTTACGTCCAGGCGCCTCAATAGTGAGTCTAGCAAAAGCTTCAAAAGGAAGTCCACTTCCTTTGACTTCCCTTGACTTCCTTTGTATGACCTCTGTGAGGATGCATGACCTTGGGTCTCCCCTCTCCTGCAGCATGCTGCTGGGCCTGATGAACCTGTGTGCCCAGCTGAAGGTCTCCGAGCTGGTCCTCCTGGTCCCTCTGCTCTTCAGGCTGAGGCGGCCGGGAGCCGACGCCGGCAAAGGGGGTCCGACCGTGGAGGAGCAGAACTGGTCCGGACTGGAAAACGTGGACTTCTGCAGGTTCAGGGAGGGAATCCGGTCTCGCCCCGAGAAGAGAACGTGAGTCTCAGAGGAAACCTCGTGGACACCAAAACCAACAGGTTGCGTCTTGTGACCATTTCCCGAGCTGCAGTTCAACATCGTTTTATAAACATGCATCAAAACTCTCCTGGTGGAACCCGGCATCACAGGATCCTGAGTCCTGAAGCCCAGAAGTCGTTCTGCACTTCCTGTTCCTCCTGATGGAGGTCATGTGACTCTCTGCTCCGCAGGAGGATGCTGAGCTCCATCCGGACCCTCCTGCCTTCAGAGGATCCTCAGCTCCTGATTGGCTGGTCCGCTCTGGTCCCGTTTGAGGACCTCCCTGAGTTCTCTGAGCTGACGGCGTTCCCTGCGGAGCAGCTGGTCCACAGTCTGTTTTACCGGCTGAGACGATGTGGCGACCACCAGGAGGAGAACGCTCGGGTGGGAAAACAATGAATACTCGTATGAGCGGACAAACGTACACGCAACGTAAGTTGACCCGCGATGTTCTCTCAGCTCGCTCAGACCACGCTGACCCGCCTCCTGCTGCAGGTGGACCGGGAGCAGGACAGGTGAGGCTCCGCCCCTCCCGTGCAGCCCCGTGTGGGGACTCCCCTCGATGGTTCTGTAATGCTTCGTGTCTGCAGGATGATGCAAGGCGGACACGTGGCGCCCGCCTTCCAGAGCGCCGCCGGCGTGCTGAAGTACGTGTGCCTCGCCGTGCGCCTCGTCCAGTGCCACGAGGCCGCCGCCCTCTCCTTCCGGCTCGTGGTCAAACTGGCGGAGCTGCTGGGTGGCGAGGTGAGCGGAGGCGTGTTGACCGTGAGCTTTACGCGCTCGCCGCGGGGCGTCTTACCCCCTGCCTCCCCTCCCCCGTGTCCAAGTCCTCGGGCGACGGCGGCGAGGCGGCGAAGAGGCAGAAGCTGTCGGACGAGCTGGAGGCAGCGAGGCAGCGAATCAGAGAGTGGCGGGACGGGCTGCTGCAGAAGCCCCTCCTCTCGGCCTCTAAGGGCCTCAGCTACCCGAAGGAAATGGAGGTAGGCGGAAGACTCGCCGTCTGTTTGGTGTTTAAACTAATATGCAAACAACAGGCTGGTCCTCTGATGATGTCATCACCAGATGTGGGACGCGCTGCTGAAGGCGGACGGCTCCGCCCCCTGGAGGTGTGGCCTGCAGCGAGACCTGAAGAAGAGGATCTCCCAGGTGAGCGGTGGCGTATTGGTCAGAGGGACATAGAGATAAATATATATATGTATCTACATATATATATGTAGATACATATGTATATATACATATATATATGTGTGTACAGGGCTCCAGACTGCGACCAAATGGTCGCATTTTGCGCCTAAAATTAGACACAGTGCGAGTAAATTTGTCATCAACTCGCGCATGCGCGACCAGTAAATTAGCAGATTTCTTTTTTTTGTTATTAAATATTTTTGTTGCTTACAAACTTGTTCTACACTTCAGCCCACTATAGTTAGCGGTAATGCCTGAATGACTGGTTTGCTAACCGACATTAACTCCAGAAGAAGAAGAAAGGAGACGAAAACCGAAGAAGAAGAAGGCTGGCCTGTGTGTGAGAGGGGGGGGGGGGGGGGCTAATGTGTGAAAAGAGGCGCACAGCAGCGGAGGGCCGCAGAGTGAGAGGTCCACGAGGGGATCCTCACCACCGAGCGGCGTCCCCGTCCCCCGAGTTGAATCTCTGGGTCAACTCAGCCGACTCTCACACGTCTGAGCCCCTATAGACTGATGTTCACGGTAAACACATTCGATCAGGAGCGCGCGAGGATTTTGATAAAGTTAGCGAAAGGATTTAAGTGACAACATCCGGTTTTGCAAAGTTAGCAGAAAGAACCACGTGAAACAACATCCGTTTATCAAAATAAGATGTCGACAAATCATACACTAACATATAAAAGTAAACAATGAACTGATGTTGTATCTTTATAGATAGTTTCTGAGATTTAGCTTAAATTATGCTAACATTAAAACATTTTTACTGGACCAAGGAAGAGTTTATAAAAATTAGTCAGACTTTTGTATGTTAAGAAAAGTCCTGTATATAGATTTCCCCAAGAGTTCCAGGAAATGAATGATGCAGATGTGTTCCATACATATCTGAAATCCTACAATAGCAATCAAACAATTTTAATGTATCAATTAGGACATTTTCAAAGTTAAAGTCCTAAATGTTTAAAGAAATCGGTAATTTCTTTAATGTTTGAGTTGCTTTATATATGTATTTCCTCATAGTCCTAGGCAATAATGCTACACAATAAATAGAATGCTTCAATCGACACCGTGATCGGTGATCGGTATTATCGGATCGGCAGATACTGATTTCAGTGATCGGTGATCGGCACCAAAAACCTGATCGGTGCATCTCTTGAAACCAACAAATGTTTTGATTGGCCACATCGAAGTGCAACATGCACATGCTCAAGGTATGTTTTCTCTTAAAATATGTTTAAACTCAATACAGTAACTTCTGAAGAGTTCTCTGTTGTGAATGTTTTGCAGTTCATGAAGGCAAACAGGCATAAGATTGTATATTGTCAAATTATTTATCAGTAATACAGTAAAAATGATGGGAAAACTTTGCAAGTCGATTTATAGTGTGTCAGGGTTTTCCCTGCAGAGAAAATTTGGGCGGGCCTAAGCCGTTTTCGGCGCCTATGACAAATCCAGCGCCTAAGGCAAAAAAGTCTGCGATTAAAAACTACGAACTTGATGTCGGTAGCATCGCTCTGTCACACGAGCCGAGAATTGTTGACGGGGGGGGTAGACGAAAATTACAGAGTGGCGGGTGGAGATTTCCCCCTGTTATAATAGTAGGGGAAACACTGGAGTTGATAAGCGTGTCTTCTTGTCTGATCAATACACAACTGTGAGGTGCGTGAATGGACCGAGCGGCCAGCTGCTGATCACTCACTCAACAGCTCGACCTGCACGAATAGACGGTGCGCGCACAGCGCGCAAAAATTTTTTTTGGGGAGCACCGAAGACCCATTATGACCCAGGAAAAACCCTGTGTGCGCCCCTAAATTTTCTGCTTGCGCCCCTAAAATTTTAAGTTAGGGGCCACTGTGCTCCTAGTAATAAAAGTTAGTCTGGAGCCCTGGTGTATATATATATGTAGATATATATATATATATGTGTGTATATATATATGTATATATTAGGGCTGTGAAACGATTACAATTTTTAATCAGGTTAATCACAGGTTTCTGTGGATTAATCATGATTAATCACATATTACCGATATTCTCTATATATTTTGTGAGAACATAGAGATTTATGACAAAAGACAGATATATACATTTATACATTCTTCTATACAATGGTGCTGCAACTCAGCAGTTATTTAGCAGTTTTCTTCCATATGGAACATTAATACATCTTCATCCTGAACAGAATGTTTAACCCTCCTGTTACCTTTCAGGTCAATTTGACCCCATTCAATGTTTAATGTCGGTGTTCTTTGGGGTCAATTTGACCCCAGGCTGTTTTTCACTGTGTCAAACTTATAAGAAATATCAACTTTTTTATTTATTCAATGGGCTATTTAGGTAGTCAACAAACAAACATAAAGTACCTCACACTTAAACTTGGGAAACAATATTAATTCTAATAATTTTCTGTAGGTTTTAATTGCTGGGGTCAAATTGACCCCGAGGGTAAAATATGTTAGTAAATGTAAAGGAGGGTTAACCTCTTCCACTCCACTGAGGACGCCGGCGTCATTAAGCCCCTCCCCTTCCCTTTAAACGGCTTGCTCACGCAGACCACGTCAATAAACATGGGCATGTTTGGTATCCCAGCATTCAACATATCCTCATCTTTGCAAAGAACATATACATTTTCTTTTATTTCGTAATAATTTTTCACAAGAGGAGCCCTAACACACTGTCTAAAGGGTCGTCGCTGAGTTGATGGAGGGTGCTCCAGAGGTGTAATCTGCGATCAATGCAGCAAGTCGGGTCTTGCAACATTTCGACGGAGAAAACGTACAGAATACACTTTCTAAGTAGATGTATTAGCGGAAGTACTAGCGGAAGTTAGCAGAGAGCTAGCGGAATCAGAAAAGGTAAAAAGTTTTTTAAAAAAACTTTTTTTTTGGTGCGCTGTGTCTTCCCTGACAGTAACGTGTTGAAGCCAGGAGACCGCGCTGTCTTTGCCGGGCCATGAACACGGTGATTTGCTCCGTTTTTGTTTGACTACATTTTATGAGTAACAGTTAGGGGGGTGCTAGTGACTTTTCATGCGCGCAGACCGGCATCTGAACTCTGCGGCAACCGCGATCGACATATTGAGCACCCCTGCATTAAAACATTGGTGCAAGTGACTTTTTTTCGTCCCGATGTGCGCACACACGCCGGCATCCGAGCTCTGAGTCATGTTAACGCGACACGTAGAGGCAGAATGACATGCTGCTGGTTCGAGACGACCAACAACAGACGGATTGGAAGCTCATTCTGCGCATGCGTTAAATGCGCTAAAAAATAATAACGAAGTTCAAGATTTCAAGATTCAAGATGTTTTATTTGTCACATATACACACAGGGTGTGCAGTGAAATGAAAGTGGCAATGCTCAGCAGGAATGTGCAAGGGCAACAAGTACACACTATTTACAAATAAAAAACAACACAATATTTACAGTAAGTGTGTGTGTGTGTGTGTGTGTGTGCCTAAGAGGGGCAGTTGTGTGGGTCTATGTGGGGGTCCTGGTGAGGTCGGAGTTCACAGTCCTGATGGCCTGAGGAAAGAAACTCCGTCTCAGTCTCTCTGTTCTTGCAGCGTGACTACGGAGGCGCCTGCCTGACCGCAGCAGCTGAAACAGTCTGTTGTTGGGGTGGTGAGGATCCTTCATGATCCTGCCGGCTCTGGTTCTGCACCTCCTGGTGTACAAGTCCTGCAGGGTGGGGAGTGTAGTTCCAATAGTGCGCTCAGCCGAGCGCACTACTCTCTGCAGAGCCTTCCTGTCCTGAGCGGAGCAGTTGCCAAACCAGGCTGTGATGCTTCCTGTCAGGACGCTCTCTACAGCTCCAGAGTAGAAGGACTGAAGGATCCTCTGGGAAACTTTAAATTTCCTCAGCTGCCTGAGGTGGTAGAGGCGCTGCCTTGCCTTTCTCACCAGAGTGTCTGTGTTTGTTGACCATGTCAACAGTTAAACCTGTAATTTAATTAACTGAGTTAACGCGTTATTTTTCACAGCACTAGTATATATATATATGTGTGTATATATACATATATGTATGTATATATATTAGGGCTGTTAGCGTTAACGCGTTAATCTATGCGATTAATTTGGCCGCGTTAACGCACTAAAATATTTTAGCGCAATTAACGCAACTTTGTTTACTTCCGGTGTTCGTTGAAGTTTTTACACTCAAACCGAGTGTCAAACCGCGGCAGTACGGTTTAACACTGTTTCCGTTTTTAAAACAATTATTTCTCCGCGAAAATAAGGAGCATAAATCAGTTTAACTCGTGGATGAATCAGTCGGGTTTCCTCCTGCTCCTCCTTCCTCCCGTCTCCCCCTCTGATACACAGAGGAACGGAGGGGCGACGTGTCGGGGGACGCGGCGCGGAAAGAACTCGTCACACGAAACCTTCACCGTGATTGGTCAATCCGTTTGTCTGTCAACATTTTGCGGCAAAAACAACCAATGAACACTCAGTAAATCACAAAGGACCTCACAGGTGAGGCTCTATAGCAGCCTGTCAGTCAGAGAGCAGAGAACACGGCACCAGGACAACTGAGCCTCATTGAATAGAGCTGAGATTGTTCTGGAATGTTTGATGTAGAACACGTGGGGGTGTGTCACATGAAAACGCCTTTAAACGGTGAATTTAATTTATTTTGTAAAATGTATAAAATGCCCCCAGCCTCCAGAGGGTTAACGTGACATATGTGAATGTCAGTCAGTTTCCAAGGCCACTGGTTCTGCTGTTCAGTGTTAAAGATGACAGGACCAATGGGTCTCAATATATTTTTTTTTTTTACTAATCTGATGTTTCACTGAAGAAACAATTTATCATCCACGATATTAAATACCTCGCTGGCACTTTATAGGTAGGAGCCTCTTTGAAAACACAGCTCTGTGTGAAGTTTTGTCTTTAAAAAGAATGAACTTTTAACTTTTAACTTTTAATCGCAATTAATGAATTTCAAAATGTGCGATTAATTAGTTAATTTTTTTTAATCGATTGACAGCCCTAATATATATATATATATATGTGTGTATATATACATATATACATACATATATATGTATATATAGATGTATATATGTATATATATATTCCTCTGGTGTCCAGGCCAGCGAGGAGGACCAGGTCCTGGTCTGCTGCGTCATTCAGAAAAGTGACGACGGAGTCCGGGCGTGTTTCAACGAGCAGCTTCAGTCGGCTGTCAGGACCATATGCCAGGTATGAACAACACAGGTATGAACAACACAGGTATGAACAACACAGGTATGAACAACACAGGTATGAACAACACAGGTATGAACAACACAGGGATGAACAACACAGGTATGAACAACACAGGTATGAACAACACAGGTATGAACAACACAGGTATGAACAACACAGGTATGAACAACACAGGTATGAACAACACAGGTATGAACAACACAGGTATGAACAACACAGGTATGAACAACACAGGTATGAACAACACAGGTATGAACAACACAGGTATGAACAACATAGGTATGAACAACACAGGGATGAACAACACAGGTATGAACAACATAGGGATGAACAACACAGGTATGAACAACACAGGGATGAACAACACAGGGATGAACAACACAGGGATGAACAACACAGGGATGAACAACATAGGGATGAACAACACAGGTATGAACAACACAGGTATGAACAACACAGGTATGAACAACACAGGGATGAACAACACAGGTATGAACAACACAGGTATGAACAACACAGGTATGAACAACACAGGGATGAACAACACAGGGATGAACAACACAGGTATGAACAACACAGGTATGAACAACACAGGTATGAACAACACAGGGATGAACAACACAGGTATGAACAACACAGGTATGAACAACACAGGTATGAACAACACAGGTATGAACAACACAGGTATGAACAACACAGGGATGAACAACACAGGGATGAACAACACAGGGATGAACAACACAGGTATGAACAACACAGGTATGAACAACACAGGTATGAACAACACAGGTATGAACAACACAGGTATGAACAACACAGGGATGAACAACACAGGTATGAACAACACAGGGATGAACAACACAGGGATGAACAACACAGGTATGAACAACACAGGTATGAACAACACAGGGATGAACAACACAGGTATGAACAACACAGGGATGAACAACACAGGTATGAACAACACAGGTATGAACAACACAGGGATGAACAACACAGGTATGAACAACACAGGTATGAACAACACAGGGATGAACAACACAGGTATGAACAACACAGGTATGAACAACACAGGGATGAACAACACAGGGATGAACAACACAGGTATGAACAACACAGGTATGAACAACACAGGGATGAACAACACAGGTATGAACAACACAGGGATGAACAACACAGGTATGAACAACACAGGTATGAACAACACAGGGATGAACAACACAGGTATGAACAACACAGGTATGAACAACACAGGGATGAACAACACAGGTATGAACAACACAGGTATGAACAACACAGGGATGAACAACACAGGTATGAACAACACAGGGATGAACAACACAGGTATGAACAACACAGGTATGAACAACACAGGGATGAACAACACAGGGATGAACAACACAGGTATGAACAACACAGGTATGAACAACACAGGGATGAACAACACAGGGATGAACAACACAGGGATGAACAACACAGGTATGAACAACACAGGGATGAACAACACAGGTATGAACAACACAGGGATGAACAACACAGGGATGAACAACACAGGGATGAACAACACAGGGATGAATAACACAGGGATGAACAACACAGGGATGAACAACACAGGTATGAACAACACAGGGATGAACAACACAGGTATGAACAACACAGGTATAACAACACAGGGATGAACAACACAGGGATGAACAACACAGGTATGAACAACACAGGGATGAACAACACAGGGATGAACAACACAGGGATGAACAACACAGGTATGAACAACACAGGGATGAACAACACAGGGATGAACAACACAGGTATGAACAACACAGGGATGAACAACACAGGGATGAACAACACAGGGATGAACAACACAGGTATGAACAACACAGGTATGAACAACACAGGTATGAACAACACAGGGATGAACAACACAGGGATGAACAACACAGGTATGAACAACACAGGTATGAACAACACAGGTATGAACAACACAGGGATGAACAACACAGGTATGAACAACACAGGTATGAACAACACAGGGATGAACAACACAGGTATGAACAACACAGGGATGAACAACGTGTCATGACTGTAACACCTCCTTTAGGGGGCGCTATATATAATGATGTTAAATGAATAAGGATGTTATATATGTATATATAACATCCTTATATATATGTATATTTTACATTCTTTTATATAAGGATGTTATATATATATAAATATATATATATATATAAATAAGGATGTTATATGAGTGGCGTGTCCGGGTGCTCAGAGGAGGCTGGAGGGCGACCTGATGAGGAGCCTCACCTCGCGGGTGGAGGACCCTCCCGAGGCCGTGGTGTCGGCCGTGGTGGTGGAGTCGGCGGCTCGGTTCGGGGACCCGGTGGTCCGGCTGCTGGACCCTCAGTCCGCCGTGAGCCAGCTGCTGTCCCGCGGTACGTCCTCCTCACCTCGTCCACGTCCGTCCAGCGTGTCGTGTCCTCTGAGGTCACGGGGTCATCGTTGTGTTCGCAGGCGACCGGGCGACCACCCGGCTGGGCGGCGCCGCGGGCCAGGTGGTCCGCGACTGTGAGGCGGCCCTGGAGGCTCTGGTGGGGTCTCTGCTGCAGGGCCACGTGACCCATGGCCACCTGCAGACCTGCCTGAGGCACCGGGAGGCGCTGAGGAGGCTCCATCAGCAGCGTACGAGCAGCACGCGCAGCCGGCGCCACGGTTACCACGGCCACCACGCAACGCCGAGCTTTAACGTCCCGTCGTCCACAGACGGCCAATCGGAGGCGGTCCCCGTGGACGCCGTGTTGGATCAGAGGGAGAAGGACCTGAGCGCCTTCAGGCAGCGCCGGGAGGAGATGGAGACGCTGATGAAGATGATGGGGAAGGTCACGGAGAGCATCACGGGTGAGGAGCCGTTCATGAAGATCACGTCTGGGTTTCAAACCGGCGCTCGTCTTCATATGAGGAACGGGAATGCATGACGATGATATTCACGTTCCTGAAGGACGGCGTGTTTCATGTCTGCACCACGCAGCATTTATTCTGATACATCGATTCATAAATCGATGTATCAGGATAATAATAAATAATAAATAATTGGGCATCCAGAAGCTTTTGGTAAAGTAAAAACATGCCCGGCTCTTTCAGGAGGTTGGATTGTCCGCTCTGGGCTCCTGTAGAAACATGGAGGCTCCGCCTCCTTCCGTAGATATGAAGGTCTCTTTCTCAGCTGAAGGAAACACAGCGATAAGTGATTATCCACCAATAGATGTGAACATTATATTCCATTTCTTAAATGCCACGCGCTGGCCCTTTAAGTGAGTGCTGGGTGGTTCTATTGGCCGTAACCCGGTTCCCGTCTCCCCAGTCCCTGACATGTCCCCCCTGGAGAAGCAGCACAGTGCCGACCTCCAGCCGGTGAGCCTGAACCAGCTGGTTCTGGTCCAGTCCTTCGATGCCGAGGGCCGGCTGAGGAAGTCCGGCCCGCCTCAGGTGCTCTGGTACAAAACCAGCATGGACGTCCTGAAGATGTCCGGCCAGATGCACCGACTGCGTCTCAGCAGCCTGGTTCTGTCCCGCTGGGTCGCGGGCGCCGCCTCCCTGGCGGCGGCCCGGCGGACTGGCCCGGCCCCTCTGCCGGTCACCCTGGCGCTGGTCTGTGAACACATCTGGAAGCCGCTGCTGGAGGAGTTCCGTCGGCTCGGCGCCGGCTTCGAGGACGAGAGCGTCACCTTCAGGGAGCTGGACCGGGTCCTGGTGGAGTCCGGAGACCGGGGGGACGGGGAGCTGCTGAGGAGGGAGCTGAGCCTCATGGCCGAGCCCGGGGCCCGCTGGCTGGAGCCCAGGCTGGCTCAGGTCCAGCAGTACCGGCAGCTGCGCCGGGCGGCGGCCGCGGCCTCCGTCACGCTGAGCATCGCGGAGCAGATGAAGCTCTCGGGGAACTTCACGGAGATCCACGTCCTCAGGCAGCTGGTGGGTCCTCTGGGCCCTCTGGGCTCACCCAGCATTTCAATTCAAGCACATTTCAAAGTATTTTAATGATTTTATTTAAGTATAGAAGAATATTTACCCAAGGTCTTTTATTTAAGATTTACATCAGCAGTTCACCTTTCAGCCACAAGAGGGAGCTTCAGCCTGGAGTCGGCCAACAGTGGACCTGATATATGAATGTTAGATAATAATCACAGTGGATGAGACACTGAGGATGATGATGAGGATGATGATGATGAATGTGATTGGCGTTCAGGTGAATGCCCACAATGAGAGAGAGAGAGAGAGAGACTGTGTGTGTGTGTGTGTGTGTGTGTGTGTGTGTGTGTGTGTGTGTGTGTGTGTGTGTGTGTGTGTGTGTGTGTGTGTGTGTGTGTGTGTGTGTGTGTGTGTGTGTGTGTGGTTAATTGACGCATTCATTTTCTCTGACTATTGATACGGTCTGTTGTCTTTAAAGTCACACACACTTCCCCCGAGACGGTCTCTTTAATCGGCGTGTGCCCTCAGGATGAGGACAGCTTCCAGCGGCGGGCTCTGGGCTCGCTGACCTCCGACCTGCTCCGGGCTCAGCAGTCGCTGTCCGGCGTGGGCGAGCAGCAGCGCTGCTGCCTGGAGGCGTTCCTGCAGAGCTGGGCGCTGGTCCACTGGGTCCAGGAGAACCTGCCGAGTGAGGGAACCGCATCTCGACACTCGCCTCCGCCCTGTGAGCGGTTCGCTGACCTCTCTGCCCCCCCGCACAGACGTGAGCGACATGAAGGTGTACGTGGACCTGGCCTCCATCTCCGCCGGGGAGAACGACGCGGAGATGGACCAGGTGGCGTGTTTCCACGACGCGGCGACGGGCTACGCCCCCCTGCTCTACGGCCTGCCGCCGCACGCCGGCCTGGAGGAGTTCCTGAGCTGCGCTCGGCCGGTGTGGGACGCCCAGGGCAGAGACCCCAAGCTGCCCGACAAGCTGGTACGGGCCTGTCCGGCGCCGCGGTGAGACCCCCGAGACCCCCGAGACCCCCGAGTGATGCCGATGTCGTTGCAGAGGGAGTCGAGCCGCCTGCTGAGCTGGCTGAAGGCCCTGAAGGAGACCCACGGCTCCGTGGAGCGGTCCTCGCTCACCCTGGCCTCGGACATCAACGCCGACGGAGTTTACCACGTCGGGTGGTCGGCTCTCTGCAAGGAGACGGTGAGTCTGAGGAGGACGTGTAGAGGTCCTCAGGAATCTGAAAGATATCTGCAGGTACGCAAGAAATAAATCACAACACGACGGAACGCACGCAGAAAAAGGGAAGAGAAGGTGATCTCTCGATGTGAAACCAGGACTGGTTGTGGAAAGTGGGAATGCTCCACACTGTCCATGTATCATAATCATACCCTGTACAGCGCTCACAAGAGGCCGGACACGTCCTAAAACCCCAACCGGGTTCGTACGGTTATGGAAAACCTGGAAAAGTCATGGAATTTTAAAATGGTCATTTCCAGGCCTGGAAAAGTCATCGAAAAAACTTAAATCATAAAAGTTTTGGAAAAGTCATGAACATGTGTGATAATCACATGTTCATTTACGCCGAGTTTGAAATCATGAATATGTTTTTTAAAGAAAGACGTGAAAGATATAAGCGTTCGCTCTCAATACGCAACATGTTCGACATGTTTCATGTTCATACCGACATTTGGTTTAAAGTCGTGTAAATCCGTTCACAATGTGTAAGAACCCGGCCCCAAGACACAGGAGGGCAAGTCGATGTGACTTCTTCTCTTAAGCTCTGGACCAGTTGGGTCACGAGACACGTCTCTGCTCTCCACACGGCATCTCCCAGAGGAACACACTGAGCTCCTTTGATCAAGTATAATTCCCCTTGTGCCGCTGTATGTTTGGTAATCTAGAGAATACAGCCTTGTGTCTCCAGAGATGCCTCCAGAACATGGTGTCGGTCACGGTGACCCGGGGCCCGGAGCAGAGGCGCTACCGGCTGGAGGAGCTGCTGGAGCTGCAGAACAAGCTGATGCTCATGTCGTCCAGAGGCGCTCAGGGCCGCGAGCAGGTCACCCGCTTCACGCAGGTCCGGAGCGTCCGGCGGGTTTCGTGGGCTCCGCGCGGTGGGCTGTGGTAACCCCTCCCCCTCCTCCAGGTCTTTGAAGGAGTCCAGCGACTGGCCGCCATCCTCCTCCGGATGCAGACGTCCGGCAACATGCTCTTCAGGGATTGGCTGGCCGAGGTGCGGTGCCGGGGGCAGCCGTGCGTCACGGCCGCCTTCCGGTCGCTGCGGGGCCGCGAGATGGCGCTGGGCGGCGAGGTCACGGAGCGGCTGCAGGCGCTGGCTCAGGCCATGGAGCGCTGCGAGGGGGAGTGGCGCTCCTACGTCGGCGAGATGCGCTCCCGCTTCGGCGTGCTGAACCTCTTCACCGCGGAGCAGCTGCTGTACCTGAGCCGCTCGCTGCACCAGGTGTGTCTCCGGCAGGCGCCGCTCCCCCCGCAGCTCCGGCTGCTGCTCTTCCCCATCAAGCCTCAGTGCTCCCTGAGCGACGTCACGGCGGCGTACGCAGCGGCCGTCGACGAAGACGAAGGGTCGGACGATGAAGATGGAATGGACTCGACGCCAGCCGAACAGGACGTGGAAGCGGCTCGAGATTTCATGGAGTTTTCTTCGGGGGAGGAGGAAGATGGCGAGGAGGAGGAGGCCGCAGACGGCCGGCTCCTCGAGGACGGCGGTCTGGAAGCCCTGTGGAGGAAGTTCAAAGAGGACATGCCGCGGCGCCTGGAGGAGCACCTGGACATGTCGCGTCTGGCCCGCTTCCTGTCCTGCCTCTCTGTGAGCGGCCGGCGGCCCTTGGCCCGGAGCCTCCCCCCGGCGCTGCAGGAGGGGAGGCCCCACCTGGTCCTCTGCCCCGGGGCCGAGGTGTTCTCCACCGTGCTGTCGCTCTACATGCAGAGCGCGGAGCAGCCGCTGCCCTCCGCCGACGAGGTGCTGGTCTGCCGAGAGGAGACCACGGAGGAGGAGGCGGAGCTCTTCCTCCGCCGGGCGCTCGGCCGCGGAGACGAGCGGAAGATCTACGCTCTGGTGAACCCGGGCGTGCTGGGATACGACGTCGGCGTGGCCGTGGGGGAGCTCCACGAGGCTCTGGAGAGGAGCGGCGACCCGCATTACCGCCTGGTCGTCGTCAGCGCGGCGGAGCACCAGCACCGGTACGTGCCCTCGTACTTCAGCGGCGCCAGAGTCCCGGCCGGGCTGAGCGTGACGGCGGAGGCGGCTCGGACGTATCTGCACCGCCACTTCACTCAGAGCCCGGGAGGTCCCGTCGCTCTGGTGTCCCCCGACCGGCTGTCAGTCTGGGCGCTGGCGTCTCGACGCCCGGCAGTTGGTACGAGGCTTAAGAATCACGACCGGTCAGAGGTTTGGGGTCACGGAGAAATAAATTTTTAAAAGCACCGTTTTTATCAATGAAGATAACATTAAATGAATCATAAATACTCTCCATAGTTAATGTGTTAATGACTATTCTCTGGTGTTAATGAAGTCTCTACAGAGGTGTGTAGAAGGTTAAAGTGAGGGTTAACCCTAACGCTCTACAGAGGTGTATAGAGGCCCATCTCCAGTGTTCTGATGGTACATTGTGTTATCGCCTTAGAAGACTAGCGGAGGGGTAGAAAACCATTCTAATCCTTTTTATGTGAGCGCAGCTGAAAACAGTTATGCTGCTGAGAGAAGCTGTAAAACTGGCCTTCCTTTGAGCCACAAGAAGAACTACATTAATATTTACAATAAACATCATTATTTATATCCTCCTCATAGCTTGACTATATTTTATATTTATTTTAAATTGGAGAGTTTTCATTGAAAACACAACATTGTCTGGGTGACCCCGAACTTCTGATCGGTAGTGTATCTAAAAACAGTTTTGTTCACCATCCTGATCAAACTTGGGGCTGTGGCAGTTTGTCTTGACGTCCGTTTGTCCGTCGGTCTCGATAGGGAAATCCCTTTACGTGGATCGTTTGTTTGAGAAGTTGAAGCAGGAGTCTTCCGGAGCAAATCACATCCGGATCCGACTGATTGAGCCACGCGTCGATGTCGACTCTTTGATCAAGAGTCTATCGGAGAAGCTGGCCCCCTTGAGGGAGCAGGACCCGGTCCTCCTGCACATCGACACCGCCGGGGTGAGTCCTCGTCTCCGCAGAGCGCTCGCTCCGTCGCCGGACGTCCCGAGAGCTTCTCCTTCACCTGTGTTTCCTGCCAGGTGCGTTCAGGTCTGGAGGAGCTCCTGTTCCACCTGCTGGTTCTGGGCTGTCTGAGCGACAGCCACGGCGTACTGTGGAGGAGGAACGCTGCTCACCTGATCACCGTGGAGGTCCTGAGGACACACACATCCTCTCCCAACCAGCCGGAAGAGGTATCCGTGTGTGGCAGAGCATCGTGTTTTACACTAGCATGTGTCTGAAATGATGTCAGCATACAACTTTTTAAAGGTCAAGTCAGCATGTGCACGTGTCACAGATCATTTATAGCTCCTCTAAATGAGTGCAGTGTGCGTTAGTCAATGCAGTTTTTTGGGTTGTTGAGAATGGACATTGGACTAATCATACCGTCCCACTCCGTTGGTCTTGATGGGCACGTCTGTTTTATTCCTATTAACAAACCAAAGAAAAGGAGAAGAACATTCTTTGAAGAAATGCATTCATACTCATATTAATATTCCATCGCCCACACTAACCTGTCTTAACGTGGGGCCCCATACATCTCTGAATGCAATGCCTTAAATGTCTTCTAATTTGCAAATGATGTTTAATTAAATGATTTGAAGCATTTGGTAGGTTTGGTCTCTCGGTTCCAGATGAAGGCTTCTGGCTCTTTTTAAATGCAAAGCAAAATTACAAAATGTCCTCAGACAGCCTTTAATAACATGTATATATGTGTTTTAATTTGCTCACACAGATGAAGCTTGGACTTCTTGACATTCTGCCCACCATCCATTGTCGCCCTCCAAAGGAGGTGAAGGAGCTGCTGGCCAGTCGACGGACTCAGACCTCCGATCCCCTCATGGATGAGCAGGCGTTTGGCAGTGCGGGCGTTCAGAGACCTTATCAATACCTGAGGCTCTACAGCAGCAATCAGATTCTGGATCACTTCAAATACCAGGAGGGATCCATCGTGGGGGATCCCATCGATTGTCTCAATCAGTTTCTGAAATACTGTGGCATGCACGATCCGTCTTGGGCTGAGCTGAAGAACTTCTCCTGGTTCCTCAATGTGCAACTGAAAGACTGCGAGAACTCCGTTTTCTGCGATCCCGACTTCTTGGCAGACCAGCTGCCTGGTTTCAAGGGCTTTATCGTGAAGTTCATGATTCTAATGTCAAGAGATTTTGCCTCGCCGTCTCTGAACACCTCTGATGAAAGTCCCACGCTGCACGTTGACACGAGTCCGGAGGTCGACCTCCTGACCCTCCGTAAGCATTGGGAGAACCAGGCTCATCCCTACATTTTCTTTAATGCCGACCGATTCTCAATGTCTTTCCTCGGCTTTAATGTGATACGTCAGGGGCCAAACCGACTGGACGCGGTCGATCCTCGAAGCGGAATAGTCCTGATGGAAAACGTGATGTCGCAAAAACTGTTTGAGGGTCTGGAACGCCAAAGGATCTCTCTCACCGGAGACTTTGACCAGTTGCCCCGTGCGGACAAAATCAGAAGGATTTCCTTGGTCGTCGGTGCCGAGAAAGGAATAATGGACAGAACGTTTGATCCAGACCCGACGTATGAGCTCACCGCCGACAACGTGATGAAGATGCTGGCCATACACATGAGATTCCGGTGTGGAATCCCAGTTGTGATCATGGGAGAGACCGGCTGCGGGAAAACCAGATTAGTCCGTTTCCTGTGTGCTCTGCAGAGGGAGGACAAGCCGGTAGAGAACATGGTTCTTGTCAAGGTACACGGTGGAACCACGGCGGAGATGATCTACAGAAAGGTGAGGGAGGCGGAGGTCCTTGCCAGAGAGAACCGTAGAATCCACCAGCTGGACACCATTTTGTTCTTTGACGAAGGCAACACCACAGAGGCCATTTTTGCCATCAAGGAAGTCCTGTGTGACCAAACCATGAAAGGGGAACCTCTGACGGCAAACAGTGGCTTGAAAATAATAGCTGCTTGCAATCCCTACAGGAAACACTCACTTGAAATGGTGGAACGTCTGGAACGTGCTGGTTTAGGTTACAGGGTGAAGGCCGACGAAACGGAGGACCGCCTCGGCAAAGTCCCTATGCGTCAGCTGGTGTACAGGGTTCACCCGCTGCCTCCGAGCATGGCGGCCTTGGTGTGGGACTTTGGTCAGTTGAGCGATTCAACCGAACTGTCCTACATCCGACAGATCGTCCAGAAGCAAGTCGTCGACCATCGCTTGCCGGCGACCTGCAAGGACATCATTTCAAATGTGCTCGCAGCCTCCCAGAAATACTTGCGCAGTCGGGAAAACGAGTGCAGCTTTGTGAGCCTCAGAGATGTGGAGAGGTCGATGAAAGTGCTGGTTTGGTTCTACCAGCATAGCGAGGACCTGTTCAAGGACTGCTCTCAACTCAGTGAGGCTCACATAGCACTGAAGTGCTTGATTCTTTCGGTTGGCGTCTGCTACTACCCGTCTCTGGTGGACAAAGAGCAGTACCTCTCTGTCGTTTGTCGGTACTTTCCGGACCCTCTGTGCCATTCGACAGCATTGCAAGAGGAGATTTCATCCTGCCAGGACTTCTTCCTTCACAACATACAGACGAGGGAGACCATAGCCAAAAACGTTGCACTCAAAGAGAACGTGTTCCTCATGGTGGTTTGCATTGAGCTCAGGATCCCACTCTTTCTGGTTGGCAAGCCAGGCAGCTCCAAGTCGCTTGCTAAAACCGTGGTGGCGGATGCCATGCAGGGCCAGAACTCCCACTGCGACCTATTCAAGAAACTCAAGCAAGTTCACATGGTTTCCTTCCAGTGCAGTCCTCACTCGAGTCCGGAGGGCATCATCGGGACCTTCAAGAACTGTGCCCGGTTCCAGAAGGACAAAAACATGGACGAGTATGTGTCGGTGGTGGTGCTCGATGAGATAGGACTCGCAGAAGATTCTCCTCAGATGCCCCTGAAGACCCTTCACCCTCTCTTGGAGGACGGTTGCATTGACAACGACAAGCCAGATCCACACATGAAAGTCGGCTTCGTTGGCATTTCCAACTGGGCTCTGGACCCAGCAAAGATGAACAGAGGGATATTTGTGTCCAGATGGGATCCGAGTGAGGATGAACTTGTGGAAACTGCCAAAGGAATTTGTTCATCCTCCAAACCAGTTCTCCTGCAAATCAAACACCTGTTCCCATCTTTGGCAAAGGCCTTCTTGACCATCTGTAAGGAGACAACAAAGAATCAGTTCTTTGGTCTCAGGGATTATTACAGCCTGGTCAAAATGCTCTTTGCTGTTGTCAAATCAACACGACAAGAACCGGACGGTGGACAGCTGGTAGAGGCCATCTTGCGGAACTTCAGTGGACAACCAGAGGGTTTTGACCCCGTCATATTTTTCCACGAGGTTCTCCAAAACTTAACGGAAATTCCGAGACCGAGCACTTTGCAAATGGTGAAAAAGAATCTTGACCACGACACCGACCAGGTGAGCCGTTACCTCCTGTTGCTGACCACCAACAACGCAGCGCTGCATTTCCTTCAGAGACAAATCTTTGCCAAAGGAGACTATCCTGCGCCTGAGATCGTCTTTGGCTCGGGGTTCCCAAAGGACCAGGAATATGCCCAAATCTGCCGAAACGTCAACCGGGTGAAAACATGCATGGAGACCGGGCGCACCGTCATCCTCCTCAACATGCAGAACCTTTACGAAAGCTTGTACGACGCCTTGAACCAGTACTACGTGTACCTCAGCAAGCAGCAGTACGTTGATCTCGGTCTCGGCTCCCACAGAGTGAAATGTCGTGTGCATACGAACTTCAGACTGGTGGTGGTAGAGGACCAGAAGAAGGTCTACGAGCACTTCCCCATGCCGCTCATCAACAGGCTGGAGAAACACCGCGTGGACAGGAGCACCGACCTGGAGCCGTGGCAGCTCCGGGTCCTCCACAAGCTGAAGGCCTGGGTGGAGGAATTCTCAGGTGAGGCCTCAGCAGATTTCAAGCAATCTGACATTTTTGTTGGCTATCACGGCGATGCCTGTGCCAGCGCTCTCTTGCAAGCATTGGAAAGGAGAGCACAGCGAGCTGATGACGGTGCAGTGGAAGGAGACCAACCCAGCAGAAGACTGGACTCACATCCCAATGAAGAGGGAGCCGATCAAAAGGACGATCCGTTGGGTGATGCTATGGACACTGAGGTCGCAGGAAAAGAACGAGGAATCGAGTCGATCGACGAGAACAACGAGATGTCCGAGGGCGAAGACTTGATGGAGGTGGAAATCGCTGCTGGGGAAAACGAGGAAGAGGAGATCTTTGATTCAGCGAAATGTTTCTTGTTGAACTGTGTCACCCCTGACGCCGTTCTGAGGCTCAAGTATTCCGATTTAGCAAACCAGGAGAAGGAGAAGCTTCAGAGAATGTACTTCCAACAGCAGCATCACCATTCCCTCCGAAGCTTCCTGCAGGATGGCCTGGACAAGCACCAGGGGGCCAACAGGTTTCTGGAGGTAGGCGTCAAGCTACTGTCTTTTTTCCCACTTCTTTAAAAAATGTGAACAAGTTGTTGATGCCCACCTTTTGTTTGTTCCCAGATAACCACATTCTCCAGCTTGCTAACCCGATCGGACGTCAGGGTTGTTGCCCCTGCTCTCGGACTGCAGGCGGAGAGCCTCCTCCTGCTCTCGCTGCACCAGTTTGACACCGAGGTCTCCTTCTGCAACAAGATACGGTACGAGCTATCCGGATAACGGCAACGTTACTCTTTATCAATGATATTTGTGTCTTTACATCTTTCTCTCGATCTCCTTTCTGTGTCAGGGGCTTCCTTGGAGATGCTGGACCCTCTCTTCACATCCTGTTGATCCAGATGGACCCGGAGGAATCCCACTGCAGTGACGAGCTCATCGCATCAGCAAAGTGAGGCTCCATGACGACTTCATCAACCAGTTGCAACATGAGTTTGTGCACGTTTCAGACCAGATGTGTTGATGCTGCCTCTAGATACTGCACCATGAACTACTTGACGTCTCCGGAGGGTCAGACCTGCTGGGTGATTTTCATTGTGAAGGTTTCTAGGATCCCAAGTAAATCCCAGTACATCGGTTTCCAAGGAGGTGAGTGCTACGTAAAATATGATGTTTATTGCAATAAGTCCCGCCCCTCGAATGCAGACTGGCCAATCACGGCGCAGCATTGTCCACCGTCTCCATCTCCATCACTTTTCCTCTTCAGCGTCCATCTTCACCTCCTTGTCTTCTCTGCTGGGTCACCAGATAAAAGGATCGTTTTGTGCTTGTCCCCACAGGAGTGTGGCGCTCGGTGCACATCGATGACCTCAGGGACTCGGAGGACATGAGCCTGAACCTGCTGGTTTACTGTGGAACTCTCATCAGCAACCTCCTCCACCCTGCAGGTAGGGACCTGCACACCCTCTGGGTGTCGAACGTGGCTTTACTGTTGTCTAATAAAGCACATTTATTCTCTTTAACAATAGAACATCGTGACGACGGAGAAGCTGCGAGGACGAGTCGAGACTCTCAGGTAGACAGAGAAGTGAGTTTAAAGTGATAGACCTCCTTCACACGTGTAACACGTGTAACCGTGTGTCCAGGGAGACGCAGCCCGCCTCCACCCGCTGGCCCTGGTGAGGTCGTGTATCCAGAAGGCGGTGGGCTTGCTGAGGGACCCTCACGGCATGACGTCGCGCAGCATGCAGCGGATGCACATCCTCCTGACTCTGCTGGGGGCGGGGCCAGTGCCAATGGGAGGTAAATATTGATTTATCTATCGTCTTTTGTTTTTAGGATGTATCTGCAGGCCTGCGAATGGGTTAGTTAATCACTTATAATCTCTTTCTTTGTGAATTATGACTAAATACACAACGAATGTGTTTACTTTATTGAAGCTCGCTTCCAGGAGGTGTTGTTGAGTAGACTGGCCGAGGCGTTGGCGCGGCGAGAGGAAATGATGGACGCCCCGGAGCAGTGGGTGAGCATGGAGGCCCGGAAGCGCCCGGCTCTGCAGGAGGGAGGAACTCTGAGGTAAAGAAGACTTTAAGATTGAGAGATGTGTCTTTGGCTCCAGTTGTTGGATCTCAGAAGTTCCCTTTGTGTGCATTGTTTGAAGACACACGCTGTGGCGCCGGCTTCAGTCCACCGTGACGCCCATCTTGGCCCACATGCTGGAGGTCATGGACCGGTTCGCCAGCCTGGACCTGCTGAGTGACGGGAGGCTGAGCCGCGGCCTGGGGGCGCTGTGGCTGGACGTCCTGGCAGACTCTCAGATTCTGGACCTGACACCTCTTCAACACCAAAGGTGTGATGGGTTCACCTCGAGACCTCACAGACTAGCGGGAAGAAAACATCCAAAATACACATTTAGAGGTTTTATTTGACTACTTTGTTTATTTGCGTCCGTAGATGTATCCTCAATGCCGTGGCCTCATTTGCATATTTAAACACAACATTTCAGAAAACTTGTAATACAAACAAATAATGTATTCCTCCTTTTAAAAAGGGCTTCATAAGTCGATCATCGCCTGAATCTTACCTGGACATTTCTTTATCTGTTCTAATACGTCAACAAAATGAAAACTTTATCCAATGTTCACATTTCTGTTGTGGAAGCTCATATCAGATTTTAAAGAGCTTTATTTGCATGTCTTGGTAAGTGAGTAATAAACTGGGGGTTCAAGGTGAGATCTTTGAGTCGTTTATGTTTCTCCTTTCAACAAAAGGCTTCCATCATGTTTTGTTCTCGTCCTCTAGTGACTCAGACCAGGAAGTGGCCGTGCATCATCACTACTTCCTGTTAGACGGTGCAGAGCAGTCCTGCTCCGCCCCGTTCAGCTGGCTGGTCAGACGGCATCTGGAAAGCTTGTGGGAGGAGTCAGAGTTCATGCCAGGTTGGCCTCCATCTTTACACATGACCTCTACTTCACAAGCACACTCTCACGAGCAGATAAAGAACACGTCGTGTAGGTTTCAAGTGGGTTGAACCGGTTTCCCTCAGAGACGACGGAGGACAGCTCGGGGAGGATCCTCCAGCTGGTGAGCAGCTTCTCCGGCAGCCGGCTGGGCGGCCACCTGCAGAAGCTCCCCGCCGAGGAGCGCCGGGCGTACGGGCTCCTCTACCTGCGGGACTTCCTGCTGCTGTCGCTGAAGATCGAGTCGAGCGACGAGCTGAAGGTACGCGGTGAGGGGTTCAGGTGCAGCGCGCCGTGAGGGGTTCAGGTGCAGCGCGGTGAGGGGTTCAGGTGCAGCGCGGTGAGGCATTCAGGTGCAGCGCGGTGAGGGGTTCAGGTGCAGCGCCGTGAGGCGTTCAGGTGCAGCGCGGTGAGGGGTTCAGGTGCAGCGGTAACGAGCGCTCTTCTTCAGGTGTTCTCCAGGGCCGTGCTGGGCTGCGTGGCCGAGCTCCAGAGCTCCGCGGGCGACGCCCCCCCGGAGCTCTCGCCGGCCTGGATAACGGCCGCCGCCGAGCGCTTCGCCCCGAGGCTGGACTGCCTCCGCCACGCCTTCCGGCTGCAGCCGCGGCTAGCCGCCGCCGTCCATCAGCAGGCGTCAGAGGCGGAGCCACGAGAAATGGTGAGAATCACAAATGAACGCGATTGTTGAACATTTAGCTCTAAAGACGATCGGCTCCCTCCCTGAGCTAACATGCTAAGCGTTAGCGTGACCCTTGACCTCTGGCGTTTAGGTGGAGGACATCGTAGCTCTGGCCGTCTGCGTTGAAGGCGTCTCGCTGCAGGCCGTGACCTCCGTCACCTCGCTGCAGGACTGCCGGTCCTTGGTGGTCAGGGTGGAGGTCCTGCAGCCGTGTCTGGACCGGGCGCTCGGCCGGAAGTACAGAACCCTGTGCAGCGCCGGCTGCCTGCAGCACCTGGACTCCATCAGGTGAGTCCTTCACGGGCGGTCTACATACAGGCGGTGTACATACAGGCGGTCTACATACAGGCGGTGTACGTACAGGCGGTCTACATACAGGTGGTGTACGTACAGGCGGTCTACATACAGGCGGTGTACATACAGGCGGTCTACATACAGGCGGTCTACGTACAGGCGGTCTCCATACAGGCGGTGCACATACAGGCGGTGTACATACAGGCGGTCTACATACAGGCGGTCTACATACAGGCAGTGTACATACAGGCGGTCTACATACAGGCGGTCTACGTACAGGCGGTCTACGTACATGCGGCGTACGTACATGCGGTCTACATACAGGCGGTGTACATACAGGCGGCGTACGTATAGGCGGCGTACTTACAGGAGGTCTACGTACAGGCGGTGTACATACAGGCGGTCTACGTACAGGCGGTGTACATACAGGCGGTGTACATACAGGCGGTGTACATACATGCGGTGTACGTACAGGCGGTCTACATACAGGCGGTGTACGTACAAGCGGTGTACGTACAGGCGGTCTACGTACAGGCGGTCTACGTACAGATGGTCTACATACAGGCGGTGTGCATACAGGCGGTGTACGTACAGGCGGTGTACATACAGGCGGTGTACATACAGGCGGTGTACATACATGCGGTGTACGTACAGGCGGTCTACATACAGGCGGTGTACGTACAGGCGGTGTACGTACAGGCAGTGTACATACAGGCGGTCTACGTACAGGCGGTCTACGTACAGATGGTCTACATACAGGCGGTCTACATACAGGCGGTGTACGTACAGGCGGTCTACGTACAGGCGGTGTACGTACAGGCGGTCTACGTACAGGCGGTCTACGTACAGATGGTCTACATACAGGCGGTCTACCTACAGGCGGTGTACGTACAGGCGGTCTACGTACAGGCGGTCTACGTACAGATGGTCTACATACAGGCGGTGTACATACAGGCGGTCTACGTACAGGCGGTGTACATACAGGCGGTCCTCTCGTCCTCCAGGTCTCAGTGGGACCGGCTGCTCGTCGTCTCGTCCTTCATCCAGAACGTCGTCCTGAGAGTCGATGACGACTCGAGGCTGAGAGAGACGTCCCTGAAGCACTGCAACCTTCTCCTCAAGGTAAGGACACATGTCTTAGGTCTCACCTGAAGGGAAGGACACATGTCTCAGGTCTCAGGTGTTGTGTGTGGTGTCTCTTTGAGTCTTTGAGTCTTGTCTCCTCCCAGCTGCTGCAGGACTCTCCTGCCATGAGCAGCGTGGTCTCTCTGCAGCAGCTCATCCGGGTCCTCAACTCCTTCCACGACGAGTGTACCAGCGAGGCTCTGAGGTCAGGAACCACCACAACAACAACAACAACAATAAAAAACAACATACCACTAGAACCCCTCTAATGACCCTCTGCGTGCAGGCCGGGCGCCTCCTGTCCGGTGTGTCTGGCGGCGCTCTCGCAGCCGGCCGTGCTGCCGTGCCTCCACGTGGTCTGCTCGCCGTGTCTCCGCCTCCTGCGGGACCGCAGGTGTCCTCAGTGCCGGGCGGAGCTGCCGCCCGACTTCGCGCCGACCGTCTCTCCCTCCGTCCAGTGAGTGCAGACGAAGCGCTTCTCGGGACCCGAGGCTCGGCTTCTTTGCGGTGACCTTTGACCCTTCTCGCGGTGCAGGGCGGCGCTCCGGCAGCACGCGGCCGTCAGAGACCGCTGCAACGCCTTCTTCCTGGAGGTGGTGTCCAGGTTCTACCTCTCCGAGGGCCAGAGGCCCGGAGACGGGGTGGTGGAGCTGCTCTTCTCCCTGCTGGTGTCCGCTAGCGGTCAGTGGGGGAACGCGTGGAGATGAGGGCGCGATGGACGATAAGATGACCGTGTTGTTGTTGTGGTTGTTGTTGTGATGCAGGAGACGTGTACAGGACCCGAGAGCTCACTCCCTTCCTGGAGTGCGTGGACAACAGTCCGGTGGTGAGGTCCGTGCTGCCCAAGCTGCTGCTGCAGCACAGGTGAGGGCCGGAGGGGGCGGAGTCAGGGCCGGAGGGGGCGGAGTCAGGGTGGTTCCTCAGATCCTGGTGTGTAAATGTCGGTGCGTGTCAGTTTCCAGCAGGTGAAGACTCACATTCAGACGTACCTGAGGAACCTGGAGGAGAACCTTCTGACCCGAGAGGACCGGACGGAGCTCTACCTGCTGTTCGTCAACTGCTTCCAGGTACAAGTCCATTTTGTTTATATATAATATATTACTTAAATATATATATATTATATATAATAATATATATATTTATATATATATATATTATAAATATGATGGAATGTAATATATTATATAAAATATATATATATATAAATATCTTATAGAAACTATATATATTATATATATATATAATATATATTATATATATTATATATATATATTTATATAATATATATAAATTATATTTATTATTTATATATATTATGTATAATATATTCGATTATATGATTAGATATTCCTTTATTAGTCCCACAGTGGGTACATTTCACTCTCGTCGTCGTTGTTGTGTCCAGGACTCTCTGTTGTGCTCTGACGCCAGAGGAGAGGAGCCGAGCCGAGACGAGACGGCGGCGTTCCTGAGCGCCGTCGCCGGGCGGCGGACTGCGGATCGGCGCCGGGACCCGGCCGAGTTCCTCCTGGACGCGGCCAGACTCCGAGTGTGTCTGAGCGCCGCCGCCCGGCTGCTGCAGGGCGCCGCGCCTCAAGGTGAGCGACGGCCGCTGAGACGCCGCCGGGTGTGTGTTCCCAGAAGGGAAATAAAGCAGCGTGTGTTTCAGGCGTGGAGGCGGAGTACCTGCAGCAGGTGAAGGCGGCGTGCGAGGGCGGAGCCAACGACTGGCACCGGGTTTACCTGCTGCGAGCGCTCCACCGGCTGGCCGGTGTGGACCGCCTCCTGACCCTGATGAGCGACCCGGCCTGGAGCTGGTTGTTCCCTCCAGAGCTGCTGCGGCGGCAGGTGAAGACCTCAGAGTCCTTCACCGGGGCTCAGTGTGCAGGGTTCTGGTTCTTGTCTTCATGTGATCCCTTCATTGTTTGCCGGATGAATCGTTCATCTATAAAATGTCTGAAAAATTAGAGGAATGTCAAAAAAATCTATATTATATATACAATATCTAAATGTATGTATTATTATTATCCAGTAATCCTCCTAAAATTGAACGTCAATAAACCGCTGTCACTTTATAAGTAAAATCTAATCTCTCATTCTGGCTTCCCAATAATCAAATATATAAATATAACCAATAATCAGGGCAATCTGCCACATTTTCTAGCATTTTTTCTTAAATGTGACGAAATAGTTTCTCAAAATAGTTACAAACTAGAACGGGCACTCGGTAGAGCGCATATCTTTGCATATCACAAGATTGGGCATTGAATTATGAACATGTTGGCATTAGTTGCATGCCAATTGGATAAAAATTGACCGTGCTATGGTAAAAAGAAGATTTTGACCTATCCACGACCTTGACCTTTGACCCGATTGATCCCAAAATCTAATCAAATGGTCCCCGGATAATAACCAATCATCCCGCCAAATTTCATGCGATTCAAGAGGATGTTGACCTTTTCATGACCTTGACCTTTGACCCGATCGATCCCAAAATCGAATCAAATGCTCCCCGGATAATAACCAATCATCCCAACAAATTTCATGCGATTCGGTTTAAAATTTATTTATTTTATTCGAATAACACGCATACAAACAAATAAATAAATAAATACACGGCGATCAAAACATAACCTTCCGCATTTTCAATGCGAAGGTAATTACGTTTTTCTTTAATGGCTAATTACTTCAGCTCAATTAAAGCTATCAATTAATTTAAACTAATCCTATTAAGATTATTAGAGCACGAGGTACAATCAATAACATCACATGGAACTCCGATTGATCTCAATCACTAAAATATAACACACTTTTTTTAAAGAGTGATTGATAACCCCCTATTAATTACCTTCGCATTGAAAATGCCGGAAGGTTATGTTTTGATCGCCGTGTATTTATTTATTATTTATTTATTTGTATGCGTGTTATTCGCAAAACTCAAAAAGCATTGAACCGAATCGCATGACATTTGGTGGGATGATTGGTTATTATCCGGGGACCAGTTGATTAGATTTTGGGATCGATCGGGTCAAAGGTCAAGGTCAAAGGTCATGAACAGGTCAAAATCTTTCGCAAAACTCAAAAAGCATTGAACCGAATCGCATGGAATTTGGTGGGATGATTGTTTATTATCCGGGGACCAGTTGATTAGATTTTGGGATCGATCGGGTCAAAGGTCAAGGTCAAAGGTCATGAACAGGTCAAAATCTTTCGCAGAACTCAAAAAGTATTGCACCGAATCGCATGAAATTTGGTGGGATGATTGTTTATTATCCGGGGACCAGTTGATTAGATTTTGGGATCGATCGGGTCAAAGGTCAAGGTCATGAACAGGTCAAATCTTCTTGAATCACGTGGAATTTGGTGGGATGATTGGTTATTATCCAGAGACCATTTGATTAGATTTTGGGATCAATCGGGTCAAAGGTCAAGGTCAAGGTCATGGAAAGGTCAACATCTTTTTTTTACCATAGCACGATACATTTTTGTCCAATTGGCATGCAACTAATGCCAAAATGTTCATAATTCAATGCCCAATCTTGTGATATGCGAAGGTATGCGCTCTACCGAGTGCCCGTTCTAGTTTACAATGTTTTGTCGCGTTCTTTTTTGTTCAGTGAAATTAAACAGTCAATAAATAAAATGTCAATTTCTATTTATTTATATATATATATATATATTATAATTGTTGTACTATTTATTTTTATTTGGATATATATTTTTTGTATATATATAATACACACTTTTGCACCCAGAGGCTGATTCCCACCAGTGTGGACCCGTTCCTGTGCTGCGGGCCGCCGTACCGAGCCACCAGGGACGCCGTGGGCCGCGTTCTGCTGGAGGACCGGTCGGACTCCTTCGAGACTCAGATTCAGGTCGAGAGACGCAAATAATGAACTACGGATTAAGATTATTATGTGATAATTACTATGTTTAGTTCATTAATTAATCAATGAACCTGACGCTGCAGTGGCTCCTAAGACCACTAGAGGGCAGACACGCCTCTCATCCATAGGCACTATTGTATCTATTGTACTTGATGTCCCCATCACCTGGAGGGCTTCTCTCTCTGTAGGAGCTGAGCAGCAGGTCTCAGATCAGCCTGCTGCCCTTGGCCGTGTTCAGACAGGTGACCTGCCGCTACCGGTCACCTGACCTCGGCGTGCTCCCCCCCCCCCAGGTGAGGGTGCACCGTGTCCTGTGTTATACGTACATGTCCACGTGGTCGTCTTTAACCCCGTGACCCTCCGTGACCCTCCGTGACCTCCCAGGCGCTGGCGGCGCTGCAGCAGCTCCTGGAGAACCTCCGGCCGCTGGAGTTCAGGGAGTTCTGCGTGGCGCTGCTGTCCAATCGGATCGGAGGGCCGCAGTCGGGACTCCGCCTCCACGCGGGCATTTCTGCCCAGAGACAAACCCTCCTGGAGCTGCTGGTCCACCTGGACTCCGTGGTCCTCAGCGGGAACCCTCTGCTGGTCCCCCTTCACCGGATCGCCTACCAGCCTCAGAAGGCCCCGGTGAGGGCCTCGGACCCCCGGCCTCAGGCAACAGAACGACCAATGAATGAAGCTCATCGGCTGCTCTTCCTCCCTGAAGGTCTTCCTGCCAACGATGGCCGACGACCACCTGAGTGAAGTGACACAGTGGCTGACCAACGGGAGCAAAGCCCAGCTGTACTGTGAGTAATGAAGCTTATGAAGGGTCACAAGGGGTTATGAAGGTTATGAGGGGTTATTATAAAGGTTATGAGGGGTCACAAGGGGTTATGAAGGGTTATTATAAAGGTTATGAGGGGTTATTATAAGGGTTATGAAGGGTTATTATAAAGGTTATGAGGGGTTATAAGGGTTATGAAGGGTTATTATGAAGCTTATAAAGGGTCACAAGGGGTTATGAAGGGTTATTATGAAGGTTATGAGGGGTTATTATAAAGGTTATGAGGGGTTATAAGGGTTATGAAGGGTTATGAAGGTTATGATGGGTTATTATAAAGGTTATGAGGGGTCGTAAGGGGTTATGAAGGGTTATTATAAATGTTATGAGGGTTATAAGGGCTATGAAGGTTATGAAGGGTTATTATAAAGGTTATGAGAGGTTATTATAAAGGTTATGAGGGGTTATTATAAAGGTTATGAAGGGTTATTATAAAGGTTATGAGGTGTTATGGGGGTTATGAAGGTTATGATGGGTTATGAAGGGTTATGAATCAGTATGAAGGTTATGATGGGTTATTATGAAGGTTATAAAGGCTTATGAAGGGTTATGAAGGGTTGCATCATGCCGTGTCTCTGAAGACGGTGTGTTTCTCTCTCAGGCTGCCCTAATGGACATCCCTTCGTCGTGACCGAGGTGAGAGCTGCTCCCCCCCTCAGCTTCAGGTGGAGGCCGTGAGTCGACTAACGCTCCTGTGGCTCCGCAGTGTGGCCGGCCGGTGGTCACGGAGACGTGCCACGAGTGTGGCGAGCCCGTCGGCGGGGAGGGGTACCGGGCGGTACCGGGGTTCACTTTGACGCCCAGGTCCGGGGACCAGACCCGGACCGGTCACATACTGGGGGAGGCGGACCAGAGGTCCGAAGCCCCCGAGAGGCAGATGTCCTACGCCAAGTCCTGCATCCTGCGGCTGCTCACGCACCTCGCCATGCTGCAGGGCGCCGCGAGAAACGACCGAGTGAGACCTCCTGCCCGGCGTTCACCAGCTGGGGCGATGGCGCCGCGCGTTCTAACACTCCCGTCTGTCGTAGGGAGTCGGCGACATGATCCACCCCCGGCCCCACGACGTCCTCACCTTCCTGTGGAGACACCTGGAGGAGGACCTGCGGGTCCTGGGCCGGGCGCTGGACCAGAACGTGGACGACGCCGCCGTCACCGTGCATCTGATCCTCGACACCTGCGCACAATCCCCAGGTAGGCGACTCCCACGCGCCCGGCTGCCGCCTTCATGCGAGTGTTATTGTTGAGACGAGGTTTCTGTTCCGGAAGGTTCCCGCCGAGAGAGACCGGATCTGTCCTCCAGAGGAGGCCGGCAGCTCTGGGAGAAGCTCGTCTGCGACTCCGCCGTCAACCCGGTGCTTCACGTGAGAAACACGACTTGTTGCTGCCTCGAGCCCGTGGAGACGAAGCCGGCTCGAGGCAGCAATAATAAATATATATGTAAACTAGTAAATGTGAGTTTATAGCCAGGTGTGTGTGTGGCTCCAGATCAGCTCATAGCTACATGTAATGCAGAACCCTGGTTCCGCCACTAGAGGGCAGTCACTACACTTCATCTGGACCTGGATCACTCAACCCACTGCCGCTGGTTTGAAGCTGAATTAACCCTTAAAGCGACCGCTTCCTCTCCTGCGTGCAGAGCTTGCCGACCCGTCTGACTGAAGCTCGGGATCGGGTCGGCGGCGACAGCGGACTGGCCGGAAGTCCCCTGATGACCCTCCTCTTCGGGGACCCCGGCGCCATGTTGTCCCTCCCCTCCACCTGCCCGACGCACCGCTCCTCCTTCTGGACGCTGCCGGAGTCCATGACGGTGGAGCGCTTGGCTCAGCTGGTGGGGGAAGCCCAGAGCCCTTTACCGCTGCTGAGCCTGTTCCTCCAGAAGGTACCGGTGGGGGGGGGGGGGGGGGGGGTCATCCACTCAGCTACCAGCTTCCATGAGTTAAATAAGTTGCTTGAATAATAACAAGTGTTGAGAAGCTTAATCTGCATCAAAATAGATATAGTGAATACTTTTTAGTGCATTTGAATTTGTATTAAGTCAAAATACATTCTATGCGTCTCTCAGAGAGAATGTTTTATTAATTTAACAACAAATAAAACACATTTGTCGGAGATTGGATGTAATTTGTAATGTTAAACTGTTTTGGCACTGACTCCTCCCACATATCATCAGTGACCCATTGATTGACAGGCGCTGACTCCTCCCACAGATCCGCAGCGTGCGGCGGCTGCACCTCCTCCCTGAGCTGGCGGCACTGCAGGCCGACCTGCTGAGGGCGCTGCCCCCGACCTCCGGCCCTGAGGACCAGACCATCGCCCAGGTGTTGCGCAAGATACCGGCGGGTATGTCAACCTTTTAATTCTACAAAATAACAACAACAACAACAGCGATGAGGCTGAGCTCTCTGGTTCTCTCGGCAGGATACCAGAGGAAGAGGCTGCAGGACCGAGTGGAGACCTTCATGGAGGTCTGGAACGGCCTCAGAGCCCAAGTGCTGAACAGCTGTAAGAACGCCGCTTGGGAATGTTCCTCAATGTTCCTCAATGAACCACTCGTTGGGTTTCCCTATAGATATATATATATATATATATATAGTATGTATATATTTACATATATTTAGAAATGTATATCTATTTACATATATATTTATATATACTGTATATATACCTTTATAGTTCTATATATATCTATACATATTTAAATATATATTTATCTATATTTACATATATATAATTACATATATATATTTATTTATATATACCTTTATAGTTATATATATACATATTTAAATGTATCTATATTTACATATATGTATATAATATATATATATTTCTCTGTGTATTCACAGCAGCAGACCCGGGTTTGGATGTGACCTTGACCTCTGAGAGCTCTGCGGAGGTTCTGGCTCTGAGCCGGCACGGCCCGGGGGCGTGTCTCTGGACTCTGGTGGACTTCCTGTCGGAGACCCACAACAGCCTGGTGCGGGCGAGCCGCCAGGAGGATGACGGGTCAGTACCAGGGTCTTGTTCAAAGTGTCTGTTTGGACCAGCTGGTTCTTGTGTCTGACCCGGCGGCCATGTTCCCCACGCAGTGGACCCAGCGTCCCTCTGGAGAACGTCTCGGAAACCCAGCTGACCCTGTGCAGCCCGGAGAGACAGCTGCTGCCTCTGGTTCTGGCCCACTGCCACTACACCTTGAGGAAAGGCGGGGAGACGGACCGGACCTACGACCTGCCAGGCATCCAGACCCAGCTGGCCCGCCGCTTCCTGGCCGGGAAACCCCTCATCCAGGCGGTGAGGACCCCTGTGAGCCCCTCCTGCATGTTCATGTGGAACCGACCCGGCCGCTAACCAGCTCTCCTGTCACACCTCCAGGACACCTCCAGGTACCTGAACCGGCAGCAGCAGGACTTCTCTGTGGTTCTCCACGAGGTCCGGGACAAGATCCATCAGGTGAGAGTCCACTCGGGTCTTTGAGACGGATGTCCGAGGTCCGGGTCCCTGACCCGCGTGTGTCCTCCAGGAGCCTCTGAAGGGCTCTGTGCGCGGCGCCATGCGGGCGGCGCTGCGCGGCTACACCGACGTGTGCGACGCCCTGTTCGTGGTGGAGGTCGGCCTCCGCCTGCTGGGCAAGGCGGGCGGAGACCCGGGGGCCCGCCTGCTGCTCTACCTCAGCCACACGCTGCAGCTGGAGAGGCAGATCTCCAGCAGCGTCGCCAAGGTAACCGCCTCCGCCCTCAGACAGCGGACCGGCTGCGATGTGAGGAATGTGAAGGCAACCTTCCTCTTCCTCTTCCTCTCCAGGGTCTGGGGGAGAGCAGACTGGAGCACATCGTCTTCACCTGGCAGCTCCTGACCTCCTGGAAGTCTGAGCTCATGCTGAACATCAAGCAGGTCTGATATCATATAAATATATAAATGCAATATATTTTAAGATTCACATCTAGTATTATGTGTGGAGACATTTTAACACTTTGTACATAAATCACAAAGCCTAAAACGAGGCCATAGCAGATGATTAAATGACCGTTAATCCTAAATCCTCTCAGGCTCTCATGAAATATGAAATAAATTATATTATACAATAATTACATTTAATAGAATAATTTATTTTTAGTAATTTTTTTTGTATAAAAGATAATAATCCTTCTTCCCCGTCACAAACATTAAACTGGCCACCTTTAAAGAATAAAAAATGCATCAATGCATGACAGCCCCTCCAGCCTGTGTTTTCACCCGTGACCTCCGCTGACCCCAAACACCATCCATTGAAAGTGTGGCGCCCCTTAGGTTTGATCCCAATAAAAAACACTGAATTTGAGGAATTCGGTCACATTTCACGCCTCATTCCCGTTTCAGGACCCGTTCCCCAAGTTTCCCCCCGAGTTCCGCGTGAAGCTGTCGGAGGCGGAGCGCCGAGCGCTGAAGGCGTTCCTCGGCGCCGCCGACGTGGACGCCTTCTCGTTGGAGCTGCACGAAGTCCTGCTGCTGAAGACGGGCGGCGCCGCGCCGCAGCAGCGTTACCACGCCGACTGGGAGTAAGCTCACAAACACAACCGGTGCACCAGCTGTGAGGTTCTGGTTCTGCAGGAAGCGATGCGCCAAATGGTCAAAACAAAAGATGGTCGACGGGGTTAGGGGAGGAGCTTATGAATGTGACACCGGTCAAGGATGACCCCCGAAAGGTCTGAAGGAATCCCGGATTCAGAGTGAAGCGTGGGGGTCAGGCAGTGACCCCCCCCCCCCCCAGGCAGCCATCTGTCAGGGGGGCTGAGGTTGAGTCAGCCACAGGTCGTTTCTATTGCAGCGGCAGCTGGAAGTGAATCTGCATGTGTGTGTGTGTGTGTGTGTAAACAATGGATGCTAACGGTTGTCTCTCTCCTCCATGCCCCCCCTCCCCTCCTCCTCCAGCATCAAGTCCACCTTGGAGGGCCACCTGGAGAAGAGGAAGTGCCCGGCGCTGCAGGGCCTGGAGTCCCTGGCGGAGGAGCTGACCCTGGGCCACGGCGTGGACGTGTGGACGGCCGCCGTGGAGTTCAAAAGAAGATAATCATCATTCCTGATCAATTCCTGTTGTTGTTATTTGTTTTTATCATTGTGATCCTCATACTCGTGGGATATATCTGGACATCGAATGTTGTTCATTTCTTTTGATTAGGCATGCTGTTAATAAGTGGTTGTCCTAAAGTGACGGATGTGGTGTGAAGCAGTTCTATTACTTCTGAATCTGTTGTTGAGGAGTCTGGGAACAATCAATAAAATCACGATCAATAAATCGGAGCTTTATTCTCTTTCCCAACACACTGAAATGTGATTCTGCCCTCAAGCTTTGCCGAGTCAACCAAACCGTTGTTTAAGCCCCGCCCCTCGAAATCCACACCGGAAGACAGACATCTCGGTCCAGCCAATCAGGTCCGCGTTCGAAGAGACGACGATCTTCTCTCCGCCAATCACGATCGTCGAGAGGCGGCCGTTGCCACAGAGATGGTGTTCCGCGTTATTTGGTCGTTTGTCCACTGAGGACTTTCACTGGGAGTCAGGACTCGAACCCGCGACCGGAACGATGGAGCCGGCAGGACTTTAAACGGTCAGCCGGAGCGTTTCCTCTTCACTTCTGAACAACGGAGTCACGACCAGAGAAAAACGTCGTCGTATTGGAATGACGTCGACAGCCAATAAGGTAACCAACTTTATATGGACTTAGTACTGGTTTAATGGCCGTTAGTAGCGGGTTAGTGACCGTTAGTAGCGGTTTAATGGCCGTTAGTAGCGGGTTAGTGACCGTTAGTAACGGGTTAGTGACCGTTAGTAGCGGTTAGTGACCGTTAGTAACGGTTTAATGACCGTTTGTAGCGGTTAAATGACCGTTAGTAACGGTCGTACCAATTGCTAGCTTGTCAATAATGTTATGCTCACGACGACAGATATAGTTGTTGTTGTTGTTGTTGTCACGCTTCACTGATGGGGAGACGAGTTGTTAGCTAGCAGAGCTAACACACACGCACACACACACATAGACACTTACAGACACACACACTCTCACTCCCACACACTCACACGCACACACACACATAGACACTTACAGACACACACACTCTCACTCCCACACACACTCACAGGAGTGTCGGACCAGTGTGTCTGAGGAGAGCTGCTTCCTCAGGTCCTGGTGGCCTCGGTGAACCTGACGAGTCCAGCGTGTTGTTGTTGTTGTTGTTTACCCAGGAGAGAAAACAGTCGAGGGGGAGTGGCCGTTACTTCCTGTATGGCTGTGGCAGACTCCACAGGTACCCGTGGCCGTTGAGTCTCATCTTGAATCCTCTCTCCTCTCAGGTTGTTCAGAGGATGCACCCGACACGCAGCCCCTCTTCCATCCCCACCGTTGTCCCCGGCGACGCCTTGGACCTCAGCCTGTCCGGCTCCCAGCTCGCCGTGTCCAGGAGGCCCGGCAGCGCGTCGCCGGGGAAGTGCTTCTCTCGGTCGGTGTCGGTGTGTGTGGCCGGCGACGGCAGAGGGAAACGCAACACCCTGGTGAGGGACCGCCGACGGCCACCAAGGAGTGACGAGTGACGTGAGAGTGACGTGTGAGAGTGACGTGTGCACGTGAGAGTGACGTGAGAGTGACGTGAGAGTGACGTGAGAGTGACGTGAGAGTGACGTGAGAGTGACGTGAGAGTGACGTGTGCACGTGAGAGTGACGTGAGAGTGACGTGAGAGTGACGTGTGAGAGTGACGGAGAGCGTGAGAGTGACATGCACACACACACTCGTCTGAAATATGAAGGACGTGTTTCTGGAAAGTAAAGAGAGAAGGAGAAGGAGCGCCAGCCGGAACTTTCCGAGCGGAGCGTCTCCTGCAGGAGCAGCAGCTGGGAGGAGGGTCAGGTTACCACCACCAGGAGCCGGTGAAAAGAGAAGTGTGTGTGCACGCTCTGGTTCTATTGTCTGGCAGCTGCCCCCCCCCCCCTCTGAGGATGCAGAGGGGCTTTAAATGTAAAGACTCTCTAAATGCCACGACACCCTCTCCAAGTCTCTCAGGGCTGTCATTGGGTCTCCTCCTCCTCCTCCTCCTTTCTCGTGAAGCAGACAGCAGAGGAATGCGCTGCCTGAATTGTGTTGTCAGATTGCTTCTCATTGGGCCAGCTGGCTTCACCCCCCGCCCCTCATTTACACACTTCTCCAGACACCCTGCGCAGCACACAGAGCGTCAGAGGTCAGACCAGAGGTCAGACCAGAGGTCAGCCTGCATCTGCCTGGTGGAGGAGGGTTTGGCTCTGTGGAGGATGGATGGCAGGTCGTGTGTGTGTGTGGGGGGGGGGGGGGTCAGGTCCCATGTCTGCAGCTGTCATTACAACCTTTAATCTCCCCAAAGCCTCTGTGTGTGGTGGTGATGAGTCGTGTGTTGTGCACCACGAAGCCCGTGTGCTTTAAAGAGGAACAAGACAAACACGCTTCAAAGAAAAAGACAGTGCAAACATATATATATATATATATATATATATATATATATTAGTGCTGTGAAAAATAACGCGTTAACACGTTATGATTAAATTACAGGATTAATTAGTTAGTTTTTTTAACGCATTTAACGCATGCGCAGAATGAGCTTCCTCCACCTCTTCAGGCTGAACTCTGTCCGCTCTCCTGCAGACGGTCTGTTCATCGGTAATGATCCTTCCTCAGGTTCACCTACGGAAACCTTGTTACGACTTTTACTTCCTGTAGATCAGGGTCTCAACACGTCGATCGCGACCTGCCAGTCGATCGCGGCGTAGTGTTGGTAGATCGTTAAGGTTGTATTGGGAGATCGTTAAGGTAGTATTGGGAGATCGCATGACATTTAAAAAAATTGTCCCGCCCCCCTGACATCTCCGCCCGCACGTCTTTGTTCTTGTATTAAACTAAACGTCTGTTGTTGGTCGTCTCTACAGCAGCATGTCACTCTGTCTCTACGTGTCGCGTTAACTCTTCTCGGCTCTCCGTCTCGCGCGCCGCAGAGCTGTGTGTGTGTGTGTGGCGCTTCGGGACGGAGCAAAACAAAAGTCACTTGCACTTGTCAACCTGTCCACCTGTCCGTGTCGGTGAGGTTTCCCCTGTTGAGTCACATGAAGCCGCAGCTCCACTCCTGCTGGTGCCCTCCGTCAATTCCTTTAAGTTTCAGCTTTGCAACCAAAGACGTTGGTTCCCGGTCGCTGCCCGGCGGCTCATGGGAGTAACGCCGCCGGATCGCTAGTCGGCATCGTTTATGGTCGGAACTACGACGGCATCTGATCGTCTTCCAACCTCCGACTTTCGTTCTTGATGAATGAAAACATTCTTGACCAACGCTTTCGCTTTCGTCCGTCTTGGCCGGTCCAAGAGTTTCACCTCTAGGGCTCAATAGAATGTCCCCGCCCCTTTCATCACGGCCCAGTTCATGAAGAAACCACAGTCAGTTTGCCTCAGCAGCTGCGAGAGGAAGACGAGAGGCCTTCAGGCTGCATCATGGTGGAGTTCATGGTGGACAAACAAGAGAAACATGTTCTGTTTAAACATTCTGTTGAGGATGAAGATATATTAATGTTCCACATGGAAGAGAACTGATAAATAACTGATGAGTTGCAGCACCATTGTTTTGTTTTTTATGAATAAAAAAATAATGTATAAATGTATATATCCGTCTTTTGTCATAAATCTTTATGTTCTCACAAAAATATACCGAGAATATCGGTAATATGTGATTAATCATGATTAATCCACAGAAACCCGTGATTAATTTGATTAACATTTGTAATCGTTTCACAGCCCTCATATATATATGTTGTACTCTTCCTCCTCCTACGACTGTACTACTGGCACGTAGTTTGTCTTTGCTCGTGTACATAAACACTGGGCTAAGCCGGACTGCCTTGTGTGTTCCCAGTCAGGACCAGAACCAGGACCAGAACCAGCACTACTTGGCGCTGTTCGACAGCTCGGACGGACACAAGAAACAGTCCGGCCTCAGCAGAGCCTCCCCGGACAGAACCACATGGAACATCCTGGTACTTTGGCCACCACAGAGCATACGTTCTACATTCTACATTATACATTATACATTCTACGTTATACATTCTACGTTATACATTCTACATTCTATGTTATACATTCTACGTTATACATTCTACATTCTATGTTATACATTCTACGTTATACATTCTATGTTATACATTCTATGTTATACATTCTACGTTATACATTCTCAAGATTCAAGATTCAAGATGTTTTATTTGTCACATACACACACAGGGTGTGCAGTGAAATGAAAGTGGCAATGCTCAGCAGGAATGTGCAAGGGCAACAAGTACACACTATTTACAATAAAAAACAACACAGTATTTACAGTAAGTGTGTGTGTGTGTGTGTGTGTGTGTGTGTGTGTGTGTGTGTGTGTGTGTGTGTGTGTGTGTGTGTGTGTGTGTGTGTGTGTGTGTGTGTGTGTGTGTGTGTGTGTGTGTGTGTGTGTGTGTGTGTGTGTGTGTGTGTGTGTGCCTAAGAGGGGCAGTTGTGTGGGGGTCTATGTGGGGGTCCTGGTGAGGTCGGAGTTCACAATCCTGATGGCCTGAGGAAAGAAACTCCGTCTCAGTCTCTCTGTTCTTGCAGCGTGACTACGGAGGCGCCTGCCTGACCGCCAACAGCTGAAACAGTCTGTTGTTGGGGTGGTGAGGATCCTTCATGATCCTGCGGCTCTGGTTCTGCACCTCCTGGTGTACAAGTCCTGCAGGGTGGGAGTGGTTCAATAGTGCGTTCAGCGAGCACTACTCTCTGAAGCCTTCCTGTCCTGGCGGACAGTTGCCAAACCAGGCTGTGATGCTTCCTGTCAGGCGCTCTCTACAACTCCAGAGTAGAAGGACTGAAGGATCCTCTGGGAAACTTTAAATTTCCTCAGCTGCCTGAGGTGGTAGGCGCTGCCTTGCCTTTCTCACCAGAGTGTCTGTGTTCGTTGACCATGTCAGATCCTCGGTGATGTGGACTCCCAGGTATTTATACCCGCTCACCCTCTCCACAGTAGTCCGTTAATCCCCAGTGGTGAGTCGTCCTCTGTTGTTGTACCCTCCTAAAGTCCACAATCAGCTCCTTAGTTTTGGTGACATTCATGATGAGGCTGTTGTCCTGGCACCAGGTGACAGATCAGCAACTTCCTCCAGGTAGGCCTTCTCGTCGTTGTCGGAGATCAGGCCCACCACCACTGTGTCATCCACAAACTTGATGAAGGTGTTGGAGCTGAACCTGGCCACACAGTCATGTGTGTACAGGAGTACAGTAGGGGCTGAGGATGCAACCCTGGGGGATCCTGTGTTCAGGGTGAGGGATTTGGAGGTGTGTCTGCCCACCCTGACCACCTGTGGCCTGGCGGTCAGGAAGTCCAGGATCAAGCACACAGGGGTGTTCAGTCCCAGCTCAATCAGCTTGCCGGCCAGTCTGGAGGGACTATGGTGTTGGCTGAACTATAATCAATGAACAGCAGTCTCACATAGCCCCCTCTGGCTGTCAGATGAGAGAGTGTGGTGTGCAGTACCTGGGAGACAGCATCATCTGTGGATCTGTTTGGGCGATAAGCAAACTGCAAGCGGGTCCATGGAGGAAGGAGGAAGGCGCAGATGTAGTCCTTTATCAGCCTCTCAAAGCATTTCATGACCACCGAGGTGAGGGCCACGGTCGGTAGTCATTCATACATGCTGGAGAAGCATTCTTGGGCACAGGGACAATAGTGGATCTCTTGAAGCAGGCGGGGACCACGGACTCAGCCAGCGAGAGGTTGAATATTGTGGTGAACACTGGAGCTAGCTGATTAGCACAGGTCTTCAGTACTCGCCCAGATATGCCATCTGGACCTGCAGCTTTCCTGGTGTTCACCCTCAACAGAGCCCTCCTCACACTGTGCTCGGTCACAGAGAGTGTGTGTTCATCCCCAGCGGTAGAACTCACCTCGCTCACGCTAACGGTGTTGTTGTTAGCCGAGCTACGCTGTTGTTGCTAGCCTCAAACCGTGCATAAAATGAGTTCAGGTCGTCCGCTAGGGATGCGTCGGCACTCACCATTCTTGCGGGTCTGCTCTGGTAGTCTGTGATAGTCCGTAGCCCCTGCCATAGGCGCCTGGTGTCGCGCTGCTCCATCTGTGATTCCACTCTGTCTCGGTACCTCCTTTTGGCGTCCTTCACCGCCCTCCTCAGTCCATGGACCGCTGCCTTGTACTCGTCCATGTTGCCGGATACAAGACCGGAGTTATAGGCAGCAGTGCAGGCGTCACAGCTTCACGGATGGATCTATCAACCCACGGCTTTTGGTTAGGAAAGACCCTAACTTTTACCGTGGGGACGATGGTGTCCGCTAGCGTTGCTATGAGGCTCATTGCTACTTCCATACTCGCTGACGTCACTGGAACTGGATTGGATCATGTCCCAGTCGGCGACCGCATGAGCGTCCTGTAGCTCAGCCTCTGATTGGTCAGACCACCGCGTTCGTTCCTCGTCACTACCGCTTCCCGCGATCTTTTGTCGGTACTCGGAAGCAGAAAAATGGCGGCATGGTCTGATTTGCGAACGGAGGAGAGAGACAGCCTTGTAGCCTCTCTTGAATGGCGTATAGCAGTGGTCCAACGTTCTTTCCTCTGGTAGCACCGTAATGTGCTGGTGAAAGTTCGGCATGACTTTTTAGGTTTGCCCTGTTAAAGTCCCCAGCCACCACCACAGCGCGTCGGGATACTTGTTCTGATGCCGACATAACACATCATGTAGGTCCGATGGTGCTCGTCGGTGTCCGCTTGTGGTGGAATGTAGCGGCTGTGGTGATGACCGAGCTGAACTCCGGGAAGGTAGAATGGATGGCATGAGATCGTCAGATGTTCCAGGTTAAGCGAGCAGGGCGAAAGAGTCTTAATGTTCTTGGGGTGCACCACATGTTGTTAGTCATGAAACAAACCCCTCCACCCTTAGATTTACCAGACTCTTCCGTTCTGTCTGCGGAAAACAGAGAAGGACTCGGTTGGGCATATGACTCGATCCGGCACCAGCGAGGTCAGCCATGTTTCCGTCAGACAAAAGATGTTACAGTCCTCATGTCCCGTTGGAATCTGATCCTTGCCCTAACATCATCCATCTTATTTTCCAGAGACTGGGCGTTAGCAAGAAGGATGCTGGGCAGAGGTGGACGGTGGGCTTGAACTCTCAGTCTGTTCGAATTCGCTCCGTTCCTCGATGTTTTTCGTCTCCCGTAGTAGCGGCTCCACTGTTGTTGATGTGGTTCGCTCGTACGATCTCTGCCGGCCACGCTGGATCGATGGAAAAAGTGGACAAAAACCCTTGTTTTGCACAAAAGTTTATGTCCAAAAGTGTGCTGTGGTCGTATGCTGTTAGTGCCGATGTGTTTGTGGCAAAGAAAACATTAAAAATAAACACAAAAACTAAAAGAGTGCACAATCTCCGCGGAGCTACCTCGACGGCGTCTGGACACAGCCGCGCCATCTTATATATTCTTGTACGTTCTACATTCTATGTTATACATTCTATGTGACACATTTAACATTCTACGTTCTACATTCTACGTTATACATTATACATTCTATTACATTTATCATTCTACGTTATACATTTCGTTATACATTGCTCGTTATACATTCTACGTTATACAATATACATTCTACGTTATACATTCTACGTTATACAATATACATTCTACGTTATACATTATACATTCTACGTTATACGTTCTACGTTATACATTATACAGTCTACGTTATACATTCTACGTTATACATTATACATTCTACGTTATACATTATACGTTATACAATATACATTCTACGTTCTACATTCTAAATTATACGTTATACATTCTACGATATACATTATACGTTATACATTCTACGTTATACAATATACATTCTACGTTATACATTCTACGTTATACAATATACGTTATACATTCTACGTTATACATTCTACGTTATACGTTATACATTATACATTCTACGTTATACGTTATACATTCTACGTTATACATTCTACATTCTATGTTATACATTATACATTCTACGTTATACATTCTACGTTATACATTCTACGTTATACATTCTACGTTATACATTCTACATTCTATGTTATACATTCTACGTTATACATTCTACGTTATACATTCTACGTTATACATTCTACATTATACATTCTACATTCTATGTTATACATTCTACGTTATACATTCTATGTTATACATTCTACGTTATACATTCTATGTTATACATTCTATGTTATACATTCTATGTTATACATTCTATGTTCTACATTATACATTCTACATTATACATTCTACGTTATACATTATGTTATACATTCTACGTTATACATTCTACGTTATACATTCTATGTTATACATTCTACATTCTATGTTCTACATTATACATTCTACATTATACATTCTATGTTATACATTCTACGTTATACATTATGTTATACATTCTACGTTATACATTCTATGTTATACATTCTACATTCTATGTTATACATTCTACGTGACACATTTAACATTCTACGTTCTACATTATACGTTATACATTCTACGTCATACAATATACATTCTACGTTATACATTCTACGTTATACATTCTACGTTATACAATATACATTCTACGTTATACATTCTACGTTATACATTCTACGTTATACATTCTACGTTATACATTCTACGTTATACATTCTACGTTATACATTATACGTTATACAATATACATTCTACGTTATACGTTCTACATTCTAAATTATACGTTATACATTCTACGATATACATTATACGTTATACATTCTACATTATACGTTCTACGTTATACAATATACATTCTACGTTATACATTCTACGTTATACAATATACATTCTACGTTATACGTTATACAATATACATTCTACGTTATACATTCTACGTTATACATTATACGTTATACAATATACATTCTACGTTATAGATTATACATTCTACGTTATACATTCTACATTATACATTCTACGTTATACATTCTACGTTATACATTCTACATTCTATGTTATACATTCTATGTTATACATTCTACGTTATACATTCTACATTCTATGTTATACATTCTACATTCTACGTTATACATTCTACATTCTATGTTATACATTCTATGTTCTACATTCTACGTTATACATTCTATGTTATACATTCTACATTATACATTCTACGTTATACATTCTACATTCTATGTTATACATTCTACTACATTCTACATTCTATGTTATACATTTAACATTCTACGTTATACATTCTACATCAGCGGTCCCCAACCTTTTTTGAGCCACGGACCGGTTCCGTGTCAGAAATTATTTTCACGGACCGGCAATATAAATGACGTAATAAATATGACGTCATACAATTATACGAAGGGCATGAAGTGCCAAAACTACAACTCATCATTACGCCGAATGAGTGTGAGCCGTGCTTGTTTACCTGCAGCAGCCGCTGATGGAGACGGCGACACAGACGTGTGTTTGGTCCGCTGCTCTAACCGAGTTCTGGTCGCTGTCATTAGAACAGGCAGTTGTTGTGTGAAATGTCCCTTAAGGCCACCGTCATTTGCATGTCCAACACATGTTCTTCTTGCTCGGACGGGTTCGATTCACCGGGTGGGTTTGTTTACAAATGGGTTGCAGGTCTATTCTTTTGCAGTCGGGTCTTTTGTGGTTGGAGTACCGCTCAAACTCTTTGAAAAGCCTCTTCCACCCGGTCAACGTCTGAAACATGGAGAATATTCCGCTGTTCACTCGCCCACACAGCAGAGACTTCATCGGCCAACTTGAAAACAGTTGTCATTTCCCTGAAGTGACAGAATTCATTGAGCAGGTTGAATCTGTTTGAAGATTCTTTGTCACTGTGCCGCCAGCAGAGGGTTCGGCGCGTGAGACTCGCCTGCAGCGATAAACCCGAACTTTAAGACTCCTAAACGCGACTCAGACACATGGGTGGATCCGGTCCTTTTTCAAAATAATATATTTTTCCGACTGATTAAAAAAAAAAATGTAAAACTTTATTTATTCACTTTTTTTTCCGCGGCCCGGGGGTTGGGGACCCCTGTTCTACATTATACATTCTACATTTTATGTTATCCATTCTACGTTATACATTCTACGTTATACATTCTACATTTTATGTTATCCATTCTACGTTATACATTCTACGTTATACAATCTACGTTATACATTCTACATTCTACGTTATACAATATACATTCTACGTTATACTTCTACGTTATACATTCTACGTTATACATTCTACGTTATACATTCTACGTTTTACAATATACATTCTACGTTCTACGTTATACATTCTACGTTATACGTTATACATTCGACAATATACATTATACGTTATACATTCTACATTATACGTTATACATTCTACGTTATACATTCTACATTTTACGTTCTACGTTATACGTTATACATTATACGTTATATGTTACAGAAGAGACATTTCATATACATCATATTGTCTGTCTCTGAAAGTCATAGCTGAGTTTTAATACACTTTCCTCCATTCCAGACATACAAATAGAGTTGAAGGTTTGTCAATGTTTCATGTTGCCGTGGTAACGGGTGTGTGTCCGGTCTCCCAGGACGACCAGCCCCGAGCCTCCTCCCTGCAGTTCGGCCCCCGCAGCACCGGCAGCGTGGACTCTCCCACCGGGCCGAGGAGGAGAGAGACGGGCATCGCTCTGGCTGCCACCTTCACCGCCAACAACAGGTGGGCAGCGGCTCACACACACACACACAGGTAGAACAGCGGCGACTTGCACGACTGCACCTGCTTCTCACATTTCAAACCTGCTGATTCTGCCGTGAGGGCTTCCAGCTGCCCACTGAGTGTGAGTGTCGTGCTGACCACCAGCGGTCTGGTGTCTGTGTGTCTCCCAGGAGCAACAAGGGAGCTGTGGGGAACTCCGTCACCACCATCTTACACAACAACTACTCTGAGAAGCCTCTCACGCCCAAGAGCTCCAACCAGAGGCCGTCCTTTAAGTGCGTCCTGACACGACCACGGACAGGTGAGCGTACGGCGGTCACAGTTGTTCGTTGTAACGTTTTGTTCTTTTCTTCCAGTAACATCCTGAAGGCCACGGCCAACGACGAGGTGTCCCAGGACAGCAGCTCCCTGACCAAGTCGCAGAAGAATTTCTCCTCCACGTCCTCCAACCACCAATCCTCAGTGAGCCCCGCCCCTTCTCGGAGGAGGGAGGTCACCGAGGAGGAGGCCGAGAGGTCAGGGCGCTGCGCCGCTTGCGCTGTGCTTCGCTGCCCGACGGCGTTCCCGTTCTCACAGCAGCTGCTCTGTGTGTGAAGGTTCATCCAGCAGGTGAACCAGTCGGCGGTCACCATCCAGCGCTGGTACCGACGCCACGGCAACCGGCAGCACAGCAACCAGGCGGCACTCAAACGCATCCTGGCCAGTAAAAGAAAGGTATCAATGCATCCTCGGTGTAGTCACGCTCTCTCTCTTTACAATGTCTCCATTGTCACGATATCTCCATCGTTCCATTCTTTAGGAGTGGGAGGAGAGGACGGACGAGGACCGTCGCCCGGAGCAACAGAGAAGAGACGAGGACAGGAAGCGGATTCGTGAGGAGAAAGCTCGCCTCGCCCGCCTGGCGGCCATCCAGGTACCAGCTCTCATGGACCTCCAGCAGGTTTAGTGCTGCACCGCCATAAACTACGGACCTGTAATCCTAAAACAGTGGATCCAACCCCGCCTCCAACCCCGCCTCCAATCCCACCTCCAACCCTACCTCCAACCACGCCTCCATCCCCGCCTCAAACCCCACCTCCAACCCCGCCTCCATCCCCGCCTCCAATCCCGCCTCCATCCCCGCCTCCATCCCCACCTCCAATCCCACCTCCAACCACGCCTCCATCCCCGCCTCAAACCCCACCTCCAACCCCACCTCCATCCCCGCCTCCATCCCCGCCTCCAATCCCGCCTCCATCCCCGCCTCCAACCACGCCTCCATCCCCGCCTCCAACCCCGCCTCCAACCCCACCTCCATCCCCACCTCCAACCCCGCCTCCATCCCCACCTCCATCCCCACCTCCAACCCCGCCTCCAACCCAACCTCCAACCCCGCCTCCAACCCCGCCTCCATCCCCACCTCCAATCCCGCCTCCAACCCCGCCTCCTCTCAAGCTAAAAGTCAAGGCAGCCGCTCAGTAGTCTGGGACCTCCTTCATTAGGTTACGCTCTTGATCCTCACCGACCGGTGAAACATCGTTGCTGACGTTCCCCTGGACGATGCGGCTCACGACATTGTCCAGTGTCTCCCTCTGGTGGTGTGTTCAGGAGCTGCAGCAGAAAAGAGCTCAGCGGGCAGCTGAGGAGGAGCTGGAGAGTCTGAGGCCGACGGGCGCGGTCGGACGCAGGAAGCCGCCTCCCACCAACAACACGTCGGTGGGCCCGATGTCGCCCGCTGACGGGAAGGCTCAGAACACGGGTCAGTACCTCCACCTTCAGTCATGTGCGATCATCTGCAGTTTAAAGTCTGTTGTCCTTGTAGAGCTTGTGGTATCTCGTACATGGATGTTGTGATGTGAGGTCAAAGGTCAGGGATGTCTATGTGTACAGATGTAAAGCCCTCTGAGGGGAATTTGTAATTTGTGATATTGGGCTGTCAAAATAAACTGAACAGTTGATTTCTGTCTCCACAGAGTCCAACTTGAGAGTTACAGCGGACTTGATTGAGCTGAGCTTCAGGGCCATTTCCCCGGCTTCGTCCAATCACAGAGGCTCTCCGTGTTCTCAGGTGAGTCTGCGCTCTCCACTTCCTCCCCGCCCCCCCCCCCTGTCCCCTGACGTGTGACACGTTTCCCCCCAGGAGGAGCGGGTGGGGGTCGACGTGTGCCTGGTGCAGCAGCATCAGCACGACGACAGGAAACTGATCCGGAACGAGAAAGCCCGCCTCCTCCTCGCCGCCGCCCAGGTGGACACACCTGAGGTACGTACTGCGCCGTCGAGCCACGCGGCGTCGCGGCTCTCGGCTGACGGCTCCCCCTGGTGGTCCGTTACAGGAGCTGCAGCTGGAGAGACGAGCGGGCGTGGAGCGCAGGAGGAAGATCAGGAGCTCAGCCGGCAACAGCAGCCCGACGTCACCCACAGGTGTGAAAGCCACCAACACAGGTGAGCTGATTGACAACAACAACACAGGGGAGCTGATTGACAACAACACAGGTGGGCTTATTGACAACAACAACACAGGGGAGCTGATTGACAACAACACAGGTGGGCTTATTGACAACAACAACACAGGGGAGCTGATTGACAACAACACAGGTGGGCTTATTGACAACAACAACACAGGTGAGCTGATTGACAACAACAACACAGGTGAGCTGATTGACAACAACAACACAGGTGGGCTTATTGACAACAACAACAACAGGTGAGTTTATTGATAACAACACAGGTGGGCTTATTGACAACAACAACAACAGGTGGGCTTATTGATAACAACACAGGTGAGCTTATTGACAACAACAACACAGGTGAGCTTATTGACAACAACAACACAGGTGAGCTTATTGACAACAACAACACAGGTGGGCTTATTGACAACAACACAGGTGGGCTTATTGACAACAACAACAGGTGAGCTTATTGACAACAACATAGGTGATCTTATTGACAACAACAACACAGGTGGGCTTATTGACAACAACAACACAGGTGAGCTTATTGACAACAACAACACAGGTGAGCTTATTGACAACAACAACACAGGTGGGCTTATTGACAACAACACAGGTGAGCTTATTGACAACAACAACACAGGTGGGCTTATTGACAACAACAACACAGGTGCTGCTCTAGACCTCTCCTCTGGTTCAGACTCTAGATCTTGTGTCTCACTCCGCTGCTGTCCATGTCTCCTCCGTGGTCGCGCGACAGAGACCAGCGTCAGTCCGGTGTGAATGCAGAGGACAGTGAGACCGTGTCTGGGTCTCGTCTCCTCTCTGGCTCACGGTCTCGTGGTTTCAATGTTTGCAGACTCCGGTCTGCAGGTGGGGGACCTCTCCGGCTCCAGAGCCGCGTCCCCAGCGGCGTCCCGCCTCAGAGGTTCCCCGTGTTCCCAGGTGAAGAACCGGAAGCCGGCTGCTCTTCACGGACTTCTGAACGATAACCGCTCCGTCCTTCTAAAGCCTGCCGGTTGTCTCCGTGCTGCAGGAGATCCTGCACAGGTCTGTGAGCGTGGAGGACCAGCGGCGGTCCAAGAGCACCCTCACCGAGCTGCTGGACACCCTGAAGCTGCTGGAGGGGGAGGAGCCAGAGAGGCCGTCGCAGTCGAAGAGCTACAACAAGGAGAAATACGCCTGGATCGACGAGGTGTTCAGTGTTCAGGTCTTAGCGATGAAGCTGATCGCTGTTCATGTAGCGACAACACCACTCACACCTGCATCTCCACCTGAAGGACGGAGACTCCACCTCTCTGACCACCGACAACCTGGAGCGCCACGGCCAGCTGGGCCTGCACCCCGCGCTGCCCGACGGGGGCGCCCTGCTGTCCGAGGCCAAGCTGCAGAGCATCATGAGCTTCCTGGATGAGATGGAGAGGTCGGAGCAGGAGAGGCCGCGCTCGGTGACCTCGGGGCGCTCGCAGGCCGTGGAGGAGGAGGAGCTGGCAGGCGTGGAGCAGGCCTCCGCCACCGCCGCCCAGGTCGCCGGCTCCATGACGAGGATCAAGCTGCAGCTGGAGGAGAAGAAGCGTGCAGTCAACATGCTGCAGGCCGCACTGGTGAGGAAACACAGCGGTTACCGCAGTAACGATGACCGCACTGGTGAGGAAACACAGCTGTTACCGCAGTAACGATGACCTCACTGGTGAGGAAACACAGCTGTTACCGCAGTAACGATGACCTCACTGGTGAGGAAACACAGCTGTTACCGCTGTAACGATGACCTCACTGGTGAGGAAACACAGCGGTTACCGCAGTAACGATGACCGCACTGGTGAGGAAACACAGTAACGATGACCTCACTGGTGAGGAAACACAGCGGTTACCACAGTAACGATGACCTCACTGGTGAGGAAACACAGCGGTTACCACAGTAACGATGACCTCACTGGTGAGGAAACACAGCGGTTACCACAGTAACGATGACCTCACTGGTGAGGAAACACAGTAACGATGACCTCACTGGTGAGGAAACACAGTGGTTACCACAGTAACGATGACCTCACTGGTGAGGAAACACAGCGGTTACCACAGTAACGATGACCTCACTGGTGAGGAAACACAGTAACGATGACCTCACTGGTGAGGAAACACAGTGGTTACCGCAGTAACGATGACCTCACTGGTGAGGAAACACAGCTGTTACCGCAGTAACGATGACCTCACTGGTGAGGAAACACAGCGGTTACCGCAGTAACGATGACCTCACTGGTGAGGAAACACAGCGGTTACCGCAGTAACGATGACCTCACTGGTGAGGAAACACAGCTGTTACCGCAGTAACGATGACCTCACTGGTGAGGAAACACAGCGGTTACCGCAGTAACGATGACCTCACTGGTGAGGAAACACAGTGGTTACCGCAGTAACGATGACCTCACTGGTGAGGAAACACAGCTGTTACCGCAGTAACGATGACCTCACTGGTGAGGAAACACAGCTGTTACCGCAGTAACGATGACCTCACTGGTGAGGAAACACAGCGGTTACCGCAGTAACGATGACCTCACTGGTGAGGAAACACAGTAACGATGACCTCACTGGTGAGGAAACACAGCGGTTACCGCAGTAACGATGACCTCACTGGTGAGGAAACACAGCGGTTACCGCAGTAACGATGACCTCACTGGTGAGGAAACACAGCGGTTACCGCAGTAACGATGACCTCACTGGTGAGGAAACACAGCGGTTACCGCAGTAACGATGACCTCACTGGTGAGGAAACACAGCGGTTACCGCTGTAACGATGACCTCACCTGTGCTGCAGGGCCAGCAGAGGGCGCTCACCGTGAGACACGTGAAGGAGACGGAGAAGGAGCTGGGCCGCAGCTTCCAGCTGCAGAGGGACCAGTATGAAGCCACCATCCAGAGGCACCTCTCCTTCATCGATCAGGTAGAGAAGACACCTCTCCTCTCCTCTCTCCTCTTCTCTCCACTCTCTCTTCTCTCCTCTCTCCTCTCCGCTCTCTATCCTCTCTCCTCTCCCCTCTCTCCTTCGTCTCTGGTTGAGATCCTGTGTGTGTCCAGCTGATCCAGGATAAGAAGCAGTTGGGTGAGCGCTGTGAGGGCGTGGTTGGAGAGCTGCAGACTGTGGACCACAAGTACACCAAGAAGATCTCACAGCTGCAGGAGCAACACGACCTGGTGAGCGACAAGGAGCTCGTGGGCTGCTCCTCACGTTCTGCTCCTCACGTTCTGCTCCTCACGTTCTGCTCCTCACGTTCTGCTCCTCACGTTCTGCTCCTCACGTTCTGCTCCTCACATTCTGCTCCTCACGTTCTGCTCCTCACGTTCTGCTCCTCACGTTCTGCTCCTCACGTTCTGCTCCTCACGTCCTGCTCCTCACGTTCTGCTCCTCACGTTCTGCTCCTCACATTCTGCTCCTCACGTTCTGCTCCTCACGTTCTGCTCCTCACGTTCTGCTCCTCACGTTCTGCTCCTCACGTTCTGCTCCTCACGTTCTGCTCCTCACATTCTGCTCCTCACGTTCTGCTCCTCACGTTCTGCTCTGCATCGTGTTGCGGAACCTTCTGGCTGCTTTGGTTAACTGTCTTCTCTCGCTTTCCTTCTTCTTCTTCTTCTTCTTCTTCTTCTTCTTCTTCTTCTCCTTCTCCTTCTCCTCGTCCTCGTCCTCCTCCTCTGTCCTTTCTATATATCTGTTTTTTTATCCTGCTTTTAGGTGTGGCAAATTCTGGGTCCCTTGTGCGAGGTAACTCTTTTGTTCTGCCCCTCCGTGGCCCATCGCTCTCTCATCCTGTCTCTCGTGTGTCTCTGTTGGACGCTCTGTCTGCATGTGAGTCTTTCTCATTCATCTCCATGTCGAACTCACTGGGTGCTGTTGGCTTCATGAGTTTGATCCTCCTGGTGTTACGACTTCACCTTGGGAAACACAGTCTCTACATGAGTAACGTGTGCAGACGCCATGACGCCAACCCCCTCCATCCTTTACCTTCCACAGGAAATCAAGAAGCTCAAAGAGCTGATGAGCGCCACGGAGAAGATCCGCCGGGAGAAATGGATCGACGAGAAAACCAAGAAGATCAAAGAGATCACCGTGAAAGGTGCAGCAGACAAGACATGTGACCTCAGGACATGTGACCTCAGGGTCTCACTCAAAGACGCCCAGTAAACCAGCTGGTCCGCTGTTGGTCGTAGTTTTCTTCTGGCGTGTGAACAAAGATCCACGAGAAGCTCGAGAACCCTCAGTGACTGTTTATGTATATATTTACCTCTGTTTACACCAATATTCAGACCTGAAATAAACTGCCGCCAAGTCATCGGTCTCATCCAGAGACATGAACGGTCACATTCCCCCCCGGCGAGCCGTAAACATCTGGCCTCGGGTCGTGACCCGGGTCCTGTCCTCCCCCTCAGGTCTGGAGCCAGAGATCCAGAAGCTGATCTCCAGGCACAAGCAGGAGCTGAAGAAGCTGCGGACGCTCCACGAGGCGGAGCTGCTGCAGGCGGACGACCGCGTGGCCCAGCGCTACGTCCGCCAGTGTGAGGAGCTCCGCCTGCAGCTGGAGAGGGAGAAGGAGGAGCAGTGCCACCGCGAGAGGGAGCTGGCCAAGCAGAGGTGGGCACGTGGACACAGATGCTCATGTCTCAGAGACTCTGTGTTTGAGGTTTTCTTCTCCATGTTGCTGCTGGATCCTTACTTATCTGACACAATTTACACTCTGTGATAAAAGACACTAGGAGCTGCACACATAGGCAGCTCCTAGTGTCTGTGGGACTCCTATCCCCCCACAGACCTGGTCAGACAGGAAGTAGTCAACAGGAAGCGGCTTCACCTTCTGCGTGGAGCTCAGGGCATTACATGGTCTTCAGTCTTACCTGCTCCTCGAGGCTTGTTTGGGAGGGAGGGAGGGAGGGAGAGAGAGAGAGAGAGATTTTTTTGATTTTTTGAAAAACCTTTATTCAAAGAAAGCTTTGAACCACAACAAACCAAATTATTTTCAACACACACAACATAAACGCAGCACCAATCCTGAAAAAACAGAGAACGTCCATGATGCTCGTGTTGGACACTAAACTAAAGTCCACTGAGGACAGGAAGTGCCTCCTGCCCTCCGTCTTGAGGCTGAAGCTCCTCCCAGTGCTGAGGCTCTGGCTCCTCCTCTTCATTCGATCTCTCCTCTCGCCCTCCTCTCTGCGTCCACCACCAGCAGCACCTTGTTGAGTTCACACAGGATCTTTTTGAGCCTGTAGAACTCTTGCGGCGTGAAGGCTCCTCTCTTGCCCTTGCACGTCAGGAAAGTGGCGGACAGGAAGAACTTATCCCTGCAGAAGTGGTCCTCCACCTTCACGTGCCACTCCTGCTTGGTCTTCCGGAGGAACTCCTTAATCACCTCCACACTGTAGTGTGGATCTTCGTAGGGGCCTTCCTCCGAGCTGGACTCTGTCTCCGGCTCCGCCCCCCTTGGCCTGGACCTCCTTCTTCCCGCCGTCGCCTTCTTTGCCTGTGGGTTCTCTCCCTCACCTCCTCCACACTTCCTCTTTAAACGGGGGACTCTGAGGCTCTCCTCCTCCGCCTCCATGTCCACCTCACTGTCTGACAGCCTCACCTCCCTGACGACTGTCTCCCTTTCTTCGTCTGACTCTCCTTTGTCCTCTTCTTCACCTTCTTGGGCCACCTCAGCCCCAGCCCCACCCACTTCTCTCCCCTCTTCCTCACCCTGCTGTCCTGTGACCGTTTCTCCCTCGTCTCTCCTCTCCGCTTCAACTTCTTGGTCAGCACCAGCCCCTCCCTCCTCTCTCCCCTCCTCCTCTTCTACCTCCTCACCCACACCCTGCTGGCCTGTAATCATCTCCCCCTCTCCCTCCTCACCTTGCTGGACTGGACCAGTGCCCCCCTCCACTTCCTCCTCCACAACCTGCTGGGCACCCCCCATCTCTGCCTGCTCTCTCTCCTCATCCTGCTGGGAGCCCCAGTTCCTGCCTGCTCTCTCTCCTCCCCCCTCTGTGTGCCTGCAGTCCCTGCTTGCTCCCCTCCCCCCTGTGCACCCCGTGCTCTCCGCCCCTGGTTCTGCCCCCGAGGAGCCGCCCTGCTGGTGTTCTGCTCAGCAGCTCTCCACCGGTGGCAGTCCCTGGCTCTGTGCCCCTCTCGCCCACAGATGAAGCCCCTCCCGTTCCCTGAGGAGATGTATATTGGGTAGTTGTGCCCGGCCACCCTGATGAACACCCGGAGGCAGAGCTCTTCTCCCTGTTGTTCAGGATCATAGAGATGCCTCGGTGGGACCACACGTGTTTCATCCGGGAGGACTTCCACCCTGAGGATCTTCCTCAACCGGGACACCACCTTCCCGTGCTTCACCAGCTCCTTTAAGATCACCTCCTCTTGTATAAAAGGAGGCACGTTGGCCACGGTGACCCGAACCGACGGTGTGGCCAGCGGCGCCACCGGCACATACATGCCACCGATGACCACCCCCGACACCACCACCTCGTTCACTTTCTCCACGCTGTCTAAAAACAGCACCACCGCTCCGTTCATACGGGCAGCGGACCTCACGCAGCCGTCGCCAACCACGTCGCCCACTGCCAGCCCCACCTCCTCCTCCGAGCACGGGAAACTCGGCGCCACTCTAATGCCGTGTTCCCTCGTGAGGAAACTCATATCCTCCATGACTAGCTCCCCGCTAGCTTCCCGTTAGCTCGCCGCTAACGCTCACACAGACACACAAAACAATCTCTCCGTGAACCCACACACTCACACAGACAGTCGGGTGAACCCACAGACACTCACAGCAAACATACCTGTTAACCCAGTCACTCTTTAACGTGGAAAAACCACCTTCAAACCAAGCAACTCTCCCCTGCTCCACAACCACACGTCCTCTCACGCTGGGAGAGAGAGAGAGAGAGAGAGAGAGAGAGAGAGAGAGATTGTCTAGGTGTCTTCATTTTTCATTCATTTCAGGTTACAGTTATACTGTTCATCAAAAAAATTACAAAACAAAATAATGCAAATACAAATAAACAAACATCAACAAGAAAACATTAGTAAGGAACAACAACTCATAAGTTCAAGAACAGAGCGTCTCCTCTAACTGAACACAGGACGTCCTTTAGCGCCCAAAATGTCACAAACAGTTCTGTTTTATTTGTTAGTTTGTAAAAACCAAACTCCACCCTGAGCCGAGCGGTCAGGAGCCCCGTCAGCATCAGACTTGCGTCTTCTGACCCTGCACCTCTGATGCGGTTTTTCCTGGATTTCCATATTGCCAGTTTGGCCAGTCCTGAGAGGAAATTGATTAGTGTGTGCACATTTTTGTTTTTGGGAATAGTTCGGACCATAAATAAAAAGGCGAAAAGAGAAAATTTCCCCTAAGCCCTGATACCATGCCTGCAGGCGACTGAAAAGTCTGACCAGTCTGGAGCACTCCACAAACAAGTGGTGGATAGTTTCTGTCTGAGAGCAGAAAGGACAGCCGTCTCCTGAGCCCGGATCCAGGTGCACCAGATACCGGTTCGTAGCTATGGCCCCATGTACAATCCTCCACTGGAGGTCTCCTGTCCTTTTATCTACAGGGGGTTTGTACAGGGACCGCCAACTGCCCCCTGGGGAGGATCCCCTGCCAAAAAAACCTGTCCACTTCGACACCCTCACACCCTCCAGAGAATGCAGGTTAGAAACCTTCACAGAGATCTGGTACACTGCTTTCCTCCACAGAGACTCAAACTCCCCCAACTGGGGTGTCTTCAGGGACAGCAAGATGTCCTCCTCCTTCCATTGTCCAACCAGAGGTGGGAAGACATACTCACACTCATCATCTAATTCACCATGCTACAGGTCCAGCAGGCGGCCGGTGGAGTTAATGAGTTAATAAAACTCTCTCTCTCTCTCTCTCTGCCACCGGGTCAGAATTACACCCTGTTTACCTTCATTTTAACAGCGTGTGTGTTTTTGTGTGTGTGTGTTTTTTTGTTTGTGTGTGTCAGGTGTGAGAAGCAGCTCCAGGAGGAGGAGCTGTCGCTGCAGCAGCAGAGGAGGCGACTCTACAAGGAGGTGGCCGACGAGAAGGAGAGGCTGGCTCAGCTGGCTGCACGGTGAGGTCAAAGGTCACCGTCATTAACCAGAGGGACGTGAGAGTCATGGTCGCCACTGACCACGGGGGGAGAGCTGCCGGCCTGTTCCTGCAGAGCAGAGTGATGGATAGAGAACATGTGGGCTCTCGAGAACATGTGGGCTCTAGAGAACATGTGGGCTCTATAGAGAACATGTGGGCTCTATAGAGAACATGTGGGCTCTAGAGAACATGTGGGCTCTCGAGAACATGTGGGCTCTCGAGAACATGTGGGCTCTCTAGAGAACATGTGGGATCTATAGAGAACATGTGGGCTCTAGAGAACATGTGGGCTCTAGAGAACATGTGGGCTCTAGAGAACATGTGGGCTCTATAGAGAACATGTGGGCTCTCTTGAGAACATGTGGGCTCAATAGAGAACATGTGGGCTCTAGAGAACATGTGGGCTCTATAGAGAACATGTGGGCTCTAGAGAACATGTGGGCTCTAGAGAACATGTGGGCTCTAGAGAACATGTGGGCTCTATAGAGAACATGTGGGCTCTATAGAGAACATGTGGGCTCTAGAGAACATGTGGGCTCTAGAGAACATGTGGGCTCTATAGAGAACATGTGGGCTCTAGAGAACATGTGGGCTCTAGAGAACATGTGGGCTCTAGAGAACATGTGGGCTCTAGAGAACATGTGGGCTCTAGAGAACATGTGGGCTCTCTAGAGAACATGTGGGCTCTCTAGAGAACATGTGGGCTCTATAGAGAACATGTGGGCTCTAGAGAACATGTGGGCTCTAGAGAACATGTGGGCTCTAGAGAACATGTGGACTCTAGAGAGAACATGTGGGCTCTCTAGAGAACATGTGGGCTCTATAGAGAACATGTGGGCTCTCTAGAGAACATGTGGGCTCTAGAGAGAACATGTGGGCTCTATAGAGAACATGTGGGCTCTCTAGAGAACATGTGGGCTCTATAGAGAACACGTGGGCTCTAGAGAACATGTGGGCTCTAGAGAACATGTGGGCTCTCTAGAGAACATGTGGGCTCTAGAGAGAACATGTGGGCTCTAGAGAACATGTGGGCTCTCTAGAGAACATGTGGGCTCTAGAGAACATGTGGGCTCTAGAGAGAACATGTGGGCTCTAGAGAACATGTGGGCTCTAGAGAACATGTGGACTCTAGAGAGAACATGTGGGCTCTAGAGAACATGTGGGCTCTAGAGAGAACATGTGGGCTCTCTAGAGAACATGTGGACTCTCTAGAGAACATGTGGGCTCTCTAGAGAACATGTGGGCTCTAGAGAACATGTGGGCTCTAGAGAGAACATGTGGGCTCTAGAGAACATGTGGGCTCTCTAGAGAACATGTGGGCTCTAGAGAACATGTGGGCTCTCTAGAGAACATGTGGGCTCTAGAGAACATGTGGGCTCTCTAGAGAACATGTGGGCTCTAGAGGAAACCTTTTAGATCGCGCATGCTTCATGAGGCTCTTCTTCGTTGGTGCAGGCAGCGCGTCGAGCTGGAGGACCTCCGCAGGCAGCTGGAGGAGAACAGCTCTCTGGCCGGGAGGGCGCTCCGAGAAGAGCTGGACAAGAGCCGAGAGGAGCAGGAGAGGAGGCACCAGGTGACATGTGCACACCATCACACACACACACACACACACACATACACAGGCACGCACACACACACACACACAGGCACTGAGCAGGACTGACTGAGTGTTGCCACCAGGTGGAGGTGAAGGCGCTACAGGAACGGCTGGACATCGAGAAGCAGACGTGGGAAGAAAACTACAAGAAGAAAGAGGTTCGTAGTTCTTCTGCTCAACCAGCTGCCTGGACAGGTTGCTGGTTGAGATCCTCACAAGTGTGACTCGTTACAGAAGGTGTTGTGAGTGTGTGACCTGTGACCTGTGTGACCGCGCCCTTGAGCGTGTCCCCCGAGCCACGGCGCGAAGGCCATTCCCTGTGTGTGTGTGTGTGTGCTCGTGTGAGGACAGCGTGCGCTCTGTGTCCACAGGAGGCGTGGCTGCTGAGCCGCGAGCGCCAGCTCAAAGAGGAACTGCGGCGAGGCCGAGATAAGGAGATCGAGCTGGCCATCTGGACGCTGGAGGAGGAGACCAGCAAGGACAAAGAGGCGTGTGACCGGGCGGCCGACAGCAGGTGTGTGTGTGTGAGACTTCCTGGAGCACATGACTCGTGTGTGCTGTCATGAACGCCAGCGCAGTGCGGCCGGGCGCTTTTAGAACCCTTTATTGCTATATTTCTTTACATATATCTGCATCACACATTTGCCTCGTCGGGCTTCACAGTCTGTACAGCGCCTCTGGCACGGCGGAGGTCATGTGACCTGAGTGATGAGCGTTGTTGCAGAGGTTTCAACGCCCCCCCCCCCCCCAACGGCCCCCTGTCCCTCTGTCCTCAGGGTGAAGCGCGTGCGGGAGAAGTACGAGGCGGAGCTGAAGGAGCTGGAGCGCTCCGAGCGGACGGCGGTGGAGAAGCAGCAGGAGCTGAGGAGGCAGCAGGTGGAGGCGGAGGGGGAGCTCCTCCGGCTGCAGGCCGCGCTCCGGCAGACGGAGCAGCGGGCCCAAGACGTCGCTCGGGTAAGGAGCCGGGTGGCCGGCGGTAACCGTGGAGACCACGTTCTGAAGGCCTCTCCTCACCGCCACCCCGTGCCCTCAGACCCGGGACAAGCTGGTGGACGAGCGCCGCGGCCTGGCGGAGGTCATACGCCAGGAGTTCGCCGAGCGGCTGGTGGCGACGGAGGAGGAGAACCGGCGCGTGAAGGTGGAGGTGTCGGAGGTCCGGGCCAGGCTGCGGCTAGAGGTGGAGCGAGTCACCAGGGAGAAGGAGGAGGAGCTGGCTGAGGTCCACCAACGGTGAGGCTGAGCTTTAGGCCGACAGGCGTTGATTTATCAATCAGCTCTCGTATTCATCTGGATCCTCAAATCTATTTATTATTATCCATCTTTAGCTCCTGAGTTTTGTTCTTCCAGTCAACTCAAATGAACTTTTATCTAATCTACAATTCAACTACATGTCTGTGATTGTTTCCAGAGTGAAGTCGGCCATCTTGAAGAAGGAGGAAACGGTCAGTCACCTCCGCAAGCAGCACGAGGTGAGCCCCCCTCTGTCACAGCGGGATTAACAACAACACACCAGCTGGACGAGGTGATTGACAGCGTGTGTTTGAACGCCGGTCCTCTCCTCTGATAGGCTGCCGTGAAGAGGGCGGATCACCTGGAGGCCCTGTGGGAGCAGCAGAGGAAGCAGCTGCTGGAGAAGTGACTGACAGGAGGGCTTTATCTCTCTGGACCCCCCCCCCCCGTCCCCGTCCCCCCATCTTTGGAGACAAGACTGAACCTGTGGACCTCCAGGCGGTTGAACAGAGACTGGACCTGGTCCTCACTGCAGCCCCCCAGGCATGAAGGAGCGGGTTGTGTTGGAACTTCGCTGCTTTAAAGAACAGACCAGGTGGCACCAATTCTTCTTCTTCTTCTTCTTCTTCTTCTTCGTCCCTTTCCAGAGGAGGACTACTGCATTTTTTTGTGACTGTATATCCCAGTCTCCCCCCCCCTCTTCCTATGGAGCAGGAATGCCTCCATGTTCCCCACAGAGTGACCACGGAGAACTGTTCCAGATGTCTCTGGAACCTGCGTGGTGGGGAGGGGGGAGGGGGGGGGTCAGCTAGTGGACCTGCTGGTGCCCCCGTATCTGCTGAGTCATGTGTTTATGCCCCAGTGAAGTCTTGCTTCTTGGTCACAGACTGAGGTGACAGCGCATGCAGCAGGAGGCTGGAGGAGAGAGGAAAGGAGAGAGGAGGAGGGAAAACAGGACCTCTTATGGTTTGAGGTCAGATGATTGTAGGCTTTGGAAGTTTCTGAATGTGAGGAAGAAAGAAGAAGAGGGGAGAGGAGAGGAGAGGAACGAGGAAGAAAAAGGAGGTAGGAGGAAGGACAAAGGACAAAGGAAATGGAGATGGGAGGAAGGAAGTAGGAGAAAGTAGGAGGAAGGAATGCTTAAGAAGGCAGAGCTGGGACAGAGCGATGTGGTAGGAGGCATAAAGCATGCGACACACACGCACACACAGATCACCATGAGCTCGTGGGGTGGGGGGAGGAACCCTAAACCTGGAAGTGAAGCCTGTAATGGGGGTGAACAGACCTCACTGGACCTCATTAGACTGTATTAGACCTCATCAGACTTCATCAGACCTCATCAGACCTCATCAGACCTCACTGGACCTCATTAGACCTCATCAGACCTCATGAGACCTCATCAGACCTCATGAGACCTCATCAGACCTAACTGGACCTCATTAGACCTCATCAGACCTCATCAGACCTCATCAGACCTAACTGGACCTCATCAGACCTCATCAGACCTCACTGGACCTCATTAGACTGTATTAGACCTCATCAGACCTCATGTGTGACGTGTTCCTCCCTCGATGTTTATGCAGGACGTCTCACGCCTTACATTCAGTCGTCGGGTTCTTTCTGCTGATGGAAGTCGTTCCAGCCACAATGTGAAGTGTTCATATGAAGTGTAACGGAGGGGGAGGAGCCTAAAGGACTGGAAGCGACCGCGGTTTGCTCGTTGGCACGGCGGCGATGGCAGCACGCCCGTCCTACAACAGCCAACGTGCCTTTGTGTGTGTGTGTGTGTGTGTGTGCCAGCGTTCCTCCCATTGTGACCCGAGATGACCCTCGTGGTGTCTCTCACACACACACACATTTTGTATTCATTTGTACCTTTGTATACAGCGGTCATTGTCGAGGTCCACGTCTCCATGTGTAACCAGCTCTTCAAACACTGCTGTTTGTTCATCATGATGAAGATGATGAAGATGATGTTTATAAAACTGTGAAGGAGATGGTGACTGATCTATCAGCAAAAAGAATAAAAAGAAAAGACGAGTTGAAGACTGGCGCTGTGTTCCTCGTCTGTGGGACAACAAGACAATTGTTTGTCCCCCTCCTCCTCCCCCCCCCCCCCATCATCCCTCGCTCTGCTGGTAGCTGCTGGTTGTCATTTCTTCGTCGTCCCGGTCGTGGAAGTTAAACCCCTCTGGGGTGTTTCCGCTCTACATATGGATGCTGTCCAGAGCTGACCCACTTCCTCCTCCCACTTCCTCCTCCCACTTCCCACTTCCTCTTATTCTACTTCCCTCCAGCCGGCGGTGCTGCACACGTGTCTCTCTCCTTTCAGCCCGGTTCCTTTCACACAGGATCTTCCTGGGAGTTGTTCCTGGTCCGATGTGAGGTCAAAGGTCAGGGTATGTGTACAGACTGTAAAGCCCTCTGAGGGGAATTCTTCATTTGTAAAATCGGCTATACAAAAGAAACTGATATTAATTCATTGAAACCAGAAGCTGGAGAGGCATTGACTCACTCTCCATTGACTCACTCTCCATTGACTCACTCTCCATTGACTCTCCATTGACTCACTCTCCATTGACTCACTCTCCATTGACTCACTCTCCATTGACTCACTACATTGACTCACTCTCCATTGACTCTCCATTGACTCACTACATTGACTCACTACATTGACTCACTACATTGACTCACTCTCCATTGACTTACTCCATTGACTCACTCTCCATTGACTCTCCATTGACTCACTACATTGACTCACTACATTGACTCACTCTCCATTGACTCACTCCATTGACTGACTCTCCATTGACTCACTCCATTGACTCACTCTCCATTGACTCACTCTCCATTGACTCTCCATTGACTCACTCTCCATTGACTCTCCATTGACTCACTCCATTGACTCACTCTCCATTGACTCACTCTCCATTGACTCACGCTCCATTGACTCCCTCCACATTAACTCACTCACATTGACTCACTATCCATTGACTCAGTCCACATTGACTCCCTCCACATTGACTCATGCCCCATTGACTCACTCCACATTAACTCACTCCCCATTGACTCCCTCTACATTGACTCACGCCCCATTGACTCTCTCCCCATTGAATCTCATTCACTCCACATAGACTCCCACCAATGATTCCCACTCACCTCCCATTGATTCCCACTCACTCCCCATTGATTCGGGGCGGGGCTGTGGAGGAAGTGGACCTGCATGTTCCTGCTTGTCACATGACCTTTGACATTCCTGTGTGTGATTCAGGGTCTCCTCGTTCTGGAGAGTCTAACCCTCTGAAGTCTAAGCCCGCACCAGTGCGTTTTGACAGCTTTACGTTTTTAAAATCTGTATATCTCCGCGACAATACGTCGCCGAGATACGTTTAAAATACTGGATGAATCCGGAGGATTTCCTCTTCCGTTTACTTCTCTACCGTAAGCTCCTCTGCGATTCACAGAGAAAGATAGGGGGACGAATGTGTCGGGTGACGCGACACCGAGTACTGTGATTTGCCAATGCGGTTGTCCGTCAACATTTTGCGGAGAAAAACAACCAATGAACACTCAAGAAATCACAAGGACCGACCCACCTCCCAGGTGAAGCTCATTTGCAGTCTGTCAGTCAGAGAAGCCATAGAACACGGCGCGAACGGACTTCACAACAATATAATGTATAACACATTTATTTGAAGAAAAAAAAATTTAATGGTCATTTTTTATTTGCACACACCCCATGAATCTTTATCTGCAGTATGAAGTCATTTCTCAGTCCCATCTTTATCATTTTGGTGAATGTGTGACGGACCACATCATTTCTACTCAAAAAACGAGAATACCATTTTTTTGTTTGGACATTTATTTACATGTATCTAGCATTGTATTAAAATATTTCACTGCTTTTGTGAACCTATGACCTTTGGTAAACCAATTTCAAACACCAAAACAGTTCGTCCACATGAGTAAAGGTGTGTTTTCAGAAGAGATATGAAGAATTTTTAAAAATCGAACTTACATTTTCAGCTTTAGGGCCATATTTTTTCTTTCCACTTGTACCTGAGGACAATTGTGCCTCATTATATAGATAGCTGAGATTGTTCTGGAATTTTTGATGTATAACACATGGGTATGTGTCATATGCAAAAGCCTTTTGAAGGTGAATTTAATTTTGTTTGTAAAATCGAGAAAATGACCCCAGACTCCAGAGGGCTAAACGGCACTGCAACCGGTGACGTGATCTGGCGACTGGAAGGAACTGATGATGTGATTGACGACAGGTGCTGGAGATGATGTGCAGGTAGAGATGAGGCCAGGTGCCGGAAGCCACACACACATACACACACATACACACACACACACACACACACACGTAACGGAACCAAAGAGACAGGGAAAAAACAAACAAGGACATGAGTGACACTCCTCACACATTGTGAGCATAGCAGAGAGTCTTTATTACAGCCTGGAGTGAGTTCCCCCCCTCCTCCTTCTCTCTCTCTCCTCTCTCTCTCTCTCTTTCTCTCCAGTAGAGTTGAGGGGGGATGACCAATTGCCAGCAGCTGTTGCTCATTGCACAAAGGTCCCGCCCATACGGTGCCGAGGCAGCTCCACAGCGGATGAGGAGCATTCTGTCTTCACTGTGAGGAGGAAGGAGAACACAGAACACGGAGGACTCTGCCGGTGAGCTGTCTTCTTTACTTTATTTGAGGAGCGTAGAGCGAGTGGAGCGTCCTGCTCTGTGTCTTTGCTCTGGGACTCTTTGTTTCAGGACTTTTATGACTTCCTCTGTTGTTCTTAAACGGTGTCAGTATCTTCTCCCTGGTCTCTTATCAGAGAGCAGAGTTCATCTCTGGATCCCGGCTACACATTCCATTCCCCCGTTTCAGCCTCCTCACGGGGGGGGGGGGGGGTGACCTCGTCACCGCTGACGTTGTCATCATATGTTGCCGCTCCACCTCGTTGTCGAGCGAGCGCTGATGGCTCGAGGACCTGAAGCTGTTTATCTTCCTCAACACGTCTTCTTCTGAGTTTTTGTTTCCCCTCAAATCCAGCAAAGCTTCAGAAAGCAGAACTCACAGAGGTGAGGAGGAGGAGGAGGAGGAGGAGGAGGCATCACAGGCTTCCTGCCACCGGTCTCTGACTTCCTGTATTTGTTGTCAGCTGCATGCAGCTGACTTTTATTATGTCTTTCCCCTTTTTTTTACTTCTACTTTAGAAGCGGCGGCTGCGCGGCGTTCCCGTGTTTCCTCTCCTGAGGAGATGAAGGCCGACTGTGCACTTTGTGTTCAGTGACAACAGGATTCATTAAAAAGGGATTATTTGGGACTCTGTTGACACTGAAATGAAGAACTTGTTCCCTCTTTCTCTCTTTCTCTCAGATCCTATTGCGGGCTGATTAAATCCCCCCATCACCAACACCACCTCCTCCTCCTCCTCTTCCTCCCCATGTCCCTGCAGGGCGGGAGGCGGCGGTGGTGGCGGCGGGCGCTCGCTCGTTGACGGGCACATGGCGCTCCCGAGGCGGCTGGCGCTCTGCGTGCTGACCGGCGGCGTCCTGCTGTACATCTACATGCTGCGTGTGAGCGTGGAGAAGACCCCCCCCACGCGGCCCCTCCAGCACCACGGCAGCTCCAGGTGAGCAGGCGGCTTTGGCTTGTTCAGCCTGTTGAACACGACCATCATCATCATCATCATCATCATAATAATGTGCTTTTATCGGTTTAAAGAGCTTTAAACGGTCCTCTAAGGAACTTTACGGTATTATAAACTGAAACAATAAAAGCACAAACACACACCACCAGCTTCAAAGGTCACTCCAGTTCAATTGCCCGTCGTTCCCTGAATGCACCGTACGGGACGATAAAGTTTGACGGAGAGATGCAACTGTGGGGAAATCTGCATAAAGGTATTGGGAAGACGTGGATGAAATGTGACTGCAGGCAGCAGGCCGACGGGTCCGGAAAGAAAACGTTTTGGGGCGGCTGCAGCTCAGGGGGGTCAGGGGGTCGTCCTGCAACCCCAAGGTTGTCGGTTCGATCCCGGCTCTCCCCATTAGTTGCAAGTCGAAGTGTCCTTGAGCAAGGCACTGAACCCCCAGTTGCTTCCCGGGCGCATCACTGCAGCCCACTGCTCCTTAATAACTAAGGCTGGGTTAAATGCAGAGAATTAATTTCCCCTTGGGGATTAATAAAGTATATATCTATCTATCTAAAACGCAGTGAATGTTCCGGGTTCGTACGCTCATGGAAAACCTGGAAAAGTCCTGGAATTAAAAACATTTTATCTCCAGGCCAGGAAAAGTCATTTAAAAAAAATGAAATCCCAAAAGTCATGGAAAATGTGTTCTGTTCATTTGAAGAATAAACTTGTATATAAACATAAAGGGTTAACGCTCCCTCGTCGGGCACAGAGAGGATGACCCCGGCCCGGTGGAGGGCCGTGTGAAGAGAGAGATAAAGATAAAGATACCTCCGGTCACGAGGATCCTCCCTCCATGTTTAACGGACTTTGGTTTTTTAGGAAATAAAATACTTTTATTTTTTCCATCATCTTATTGAGATGCAACACTGGAAGTGACTATTTAATTGAACATTCATTACATAACTGAACTGCATTCAATATTCACATTATACGATGTGTTGAATAGTCGTGGGACAAAAGAACACCGTGAAATCCTTAATGTTACTTTTTAAAAAGTAATTTTGATCCCATTCAATAACTTCTCTCTGTACTGCCTTATTCATAACTTAAATGTGTCTACTTGTGTTCTTAACAGCAGAAAGGGGTTCCATGTACGTTCTCCTAGTTGACTGACGTTCCTCCTCTGGTGGAACCTTTGACCGTTCCCTCCGAGCTGCTTTCTGTCTTTAGGATCCTCTTTATGAGCGCCTCCCAACGTTAACGGCCCTGTTGGGTCTGTTGGTCCTTTATGGTGTCATGTGTTTCCTAAGTTATGCACAGTGACACACATCAGCTTATTCTTCAAAATAAATCTCAGATCCTCCCATTTTCTCACGTGGGTGTATTTTGTGTTAATTAATTAAAGGGTTTGTTCTCTTTTTAAATGACAAAATAAAAGCATGTTTCCGTTAACCCCTCGACGCAGCACGGCATTATTATTATTATTATTTTATTATTATTATTATTATTATAACAGTAAAAATACATCTTACTTTGGTTATTTTGATGCGTATGTGGAGCTTAATAAAATCTCCAATAATCAATGTGAACATATTCAGGGACGTGTGTGTGAGGGAGCAGCCGGACTCCTCTGACCAGGCTAGCTGTTTCCCCCCGTTTCCAGTCATTGTGCTAAGCTAAGCTAACTGGCTGCTGACCTCAGAGCTGTGACTCCGGTTCCGTTAGCTGAGGTAGCCGTTAGCTCCCAATGGAGCGGTTCATGATCCTTATGGTCTACCAAGAGGGGGGCAGTGGTGTATAGTAACAAAGTTGAAATACTTCGTTACTTTAGTTAAGTCGTTTTTTTGGATATCTGTACTTTATTTTACTACTTATATTTCTGTTTACTTTGACTTTTACTTCACTACATTTTGCAATGAAAACGTGTACTTTTACTCCGATACATTTCCCCTGAAACAGTATCGTTACTCGTTACTACGGAAAAAAATAATCATAAGACAAACATCGGGGACTGCGGGGGAACACAGCGCACCTGAACGCAGCATTAACGAGCAGGTTGGGAATCAGTGGTGCTTGCCGCGTGTTTTCTCTTCCCAGTGATGCCCAGGGGGCGAGCGACTCGTAGTACAGATACGACTCGTTTCATGTGGAGCAGCAATGGAAGCGCCGGCTACTCCCGCGGCGAACAACCACAGGGACCAAGATCAACATCCGTGGCCATATTTGGGCGAACTCTTTTCTTTTGTCGAAGTAAAAGTTTCTTCCTACCGGATGAAGTGCCTCTTATGACTACCGAAAGCTCCGGAGATATGGCCTTCAAAAACACACCATCCAACCTCAGGAAACACATTGAGGTAAATTAAGATTAATCCCATGAGCCGCAACGTTAATGTTTAGTTATCATAATTTGTAAGTTATATCTTTGGCAGGAGGGGGGGAGACAGGTGTCTGATTGTCCTACGTATGTTGTACGTTAGGCTAATGTTCGCTAGCTATCATCAATTAAAGAGACAATTAGCGTGAGTGGAGCAGACGGATCGCTTGTGAGTTAATGAGCTGAAGAAGTGTTGACAGTTGTGAGAATGTGTTTTTGAGTCGTCTTAGCTATAATACAATGTTAATCATTACAGCATTATTATTATTATTTGAATTAATATTATAAGAGTGACGGTCCAGTAATGGCGACGATATTGATTTGGGACTGTTGTTGTGTTTAACTTCAGAGAAACAAGTACATATTCACAAATCAACTATGGATGCACGGACAGCGCATGAAACTAAATGTATAAACCTCAAATTAAAACAAACTATTTTGTACAAAACTTTAGGTTGGGGTCATGACATGTTAAGAAGTGTTATTAATTCTATCATTTATATAATACCCTCACTTTATTTCAGGAATGGACTACATCAAGCAGCACATGGAAGAACCCTCCCTGCAGCTAGGGGATGCCAACAGGTCCAGTTCATCTGATGAAGAGGACTTCTTCTTCGTCATCTCAAGCCGTGACAGCAGCAAACAGCTGGATGGAGACGTGGATCACGTTGACTTGCTGAAATGCTTCCCAACTGTGTGCTGCTGTCTGTGAAGCTAGACACTCTACCTGCATCAGGGCCTGTGAAGCTAGACACACTCTACCTGCACCATCAGGGTCTGTGAAGCTAGACACACTCTACCTGCACCAGGGCCTGTGAAGCTAGACACACTCTACCTGCACCATCAGGGCCTGTGAAGCTAGACACACTCTACCTGCATCAGGGCCTGTGAAGCTAGACACACTCTACCTGCATCAGGGCCTGTGAAGCTAGACACACTCTACCTGCATCAGGGCCTGTGAAGCTAGACACACTCTACCTGCATCAGGGCCTGTGAAGCTAGACACACTCTACCTGCATTAGGGCCTGTGAAGCTAGACACTCTACCTGCACCATCAGGGCCTGTGAAGCTAGACACACTCTACCTGCACCATCAGGGTCTGTGAAGCTAGACACACTCTACCTGCACCATCAGGGCCTGTGAAGCTAGACACACTCTACCTGCATCAGGGCCTGTGAAGCTAGACACACTCTACCTGCACCAGGGCCTGTGAAGCTAGACACACTCTACCTGCACCATCAGGGCCTGTGAAGCTAGACACACTCTACCTGCACCATCAGGGTCTGTGAAGCTAGACACACTCTACCTGCATCAGGGCCTGTGAAGCTAGACACACTCTACCTGCATCAGGGCCTGTGAAGCTAGACACACTCTACCTGCACCAGGGCCTGTGAAGCTAGACACACTCTACCTGCATCAGGGCCTGTGAAGCTAGACACACTCTACCTGCACCATCAGGGCCTGTGAAGCTAGACACACTCTACCTGCATCAGGGTCTGTGAAGCTAGACACACTCTACCTGCACCAGGGCCTGTGAAGCTAGACACACTCTACCTGCACCATGTGAACAGCTCTTCAGCATCGCAGGACTCGTCTTCAGCCCCAGAAGAGCGAGACTGACATCTGTTCATTTTGAAAATCAACTTCTTTTGAAGATGAACAATACATTTTTCACTTTAAAGTGATGATTCTGGTTGTTACTTTTGGTTCTGCTTTTTTCTGTTAATCGTGTTTTTATATTTTAGTAATTTCATAGTCTTCATATATTGCTAAGTTCATCCGAGCTCATACTCCTTGTTCATGGCGGCCACAGCACCCAAACAAATAAACTTCATAATTGTCAAAATTCTGACCCTTTGTTTTTTTTATTAACAGCATTTACTTTTACTTTTACTTTCAATACCTAAGTACATTTAATATCAGAACATTACTTTTGATACTTAAGAACAATAAATATCAGATACTTTAATACTTTTACTCAAGTAGTATTCTCATAGGTGACTTTTACTTATACTTGAGTAATTTTCCAGTCAAGTATCTTTACTTTTAATCAAGTATGACTTTTGGGTACTTTATACACCACTGGAGGCGGGGAACTTTATTAAGCCCAAAGAAAGATGGTGTGGCAGATCAAGAAAAAGACAATGAGACGGGGTTCAGAGGCTTCAGGTCCAGCTCTCATGTCCTCCTGCCCCCCCAGCAGCTCACGGGACTCTGAGACCAGCAGAGACCAGCAGACCCTTCAGACCCCCAGCGCCCCCCCAGAGGTCTCCCCGGGACCGGCTCCCACCGGGAAGACTCCAACCTCCACGGCCGCGCACCTCCAACCAGCCGAGTCCAGTTCCAGGTCTGATGGAGCAGACCGCACCAGGACCAGAACCAGTACCAGAGCCCCCATAGGACTGCAACCCCAGCAGCTCATCCCAACAGAGCCCCCATTCATCGGAGACACGTACCTGAGCGAAGACACCCCGCCACTCACGGTGAGGTGCACACTATGGGGTCACAGTTGTAGTTCTATGGGGTCACAGTTGTAGTTCTATGGGGTCCCAACTGTAGTTCTATGGGGTCCCAGCTGTAGTTCTATGGGGGTCCCAGCTGTAGTTCTATGGGGTCACAGTTGTAGTTCTATGGGGTCCCAACTGTAGTTCTATGGGGTCCCAGCTGTAGTTCTATGGGGTCCCAACTGTAGTTCTATGGGGGTCCCAGCTGTAGTTCTATGGGGTCCCAGCTGTAGTTCTATGGGGGTCCCGGCTGTAGTTCTATGGGGTCCCAGCTGTAGTTCTATGGGGTCCCAGCTGTATCCCACTAGAGTTCTGTAAGTATTCCCCATGTGTTACAGACCAACAGGAAGTGAGCGTTGTGATTCCCACCTTGTGGATCTGTGTCACTTGAGGAGTCGCGTGGAGAACCAGAGCTTCTGGTTCTCCTCAGGCTGGAGACGCCGTCACAGGCGGCTCTGTTTCTAGTCCACGCCTCATGAAACACAAGTCCTGTGTTCTCCCCGTGTTCTGTGTTCTCGGTGTTCTGTGTTCTCGGTGTTCTGTGTTCTCTGTGTTCTCTGTGCTCTGTGTTCTCCGTGTTCTGTGTTCTGTGTTCTCCGTGTTCTCCACCTCCAATGTGTCACGCAGAACGTGTCGGTCCACTGAGACTCCGGCCTCTGGTCTGTTCCTGGGCAGCAGTGAGGGAACATGTTAACTGACGCTGCTTCCTGTGGGACACGGAGTCGTACCTGGAGGGTGGAGCGGGTACTTCCTGTCTGCTGTTCCACAACAACAACAACAACAACGACGTAACAACAAGGCCATGTGTGCCTGCTCCCCTCAGGACTGCCCAGACGACATCCGGAGTCGGGTCACCCAGACGGAGTTTGGTGGGCGGTTCCTGGAACACATCCCGGTCCTGCAGTGGGCCCAACACGTCACTCCTGAACAGCACCAGCGCCTCAGCCAGTACCCAGGAGGACACGGCTGGGGGGGCGTCGACTACCACAGTGAGCCTTCACCTTGAGCTTTAGATAGATGTTGTTGTTTTTAATCTATTTGCTTTTTTTGTTTTGCTTTTTATTTATCAAATAGATATATATTTTTTCATTAATTTCTCCTATTTAAATTTATATTTTTTGCAGTTTATAACATTTTCAAAAAGCACAAAGTGAATGTTTAGAGGCTTCCTCTGAATAAATGAGTTCTTAACTTCTGCATCAGAACCAGTGCAGAAGTTTTCCTTTCGGGTTAAGTCACCACGTGTTTTCATATCACTAAATATAATTCAAAATAAAGAATTATTTTTTTACATATATGTTTTTAATTTAATCCCCATTATTAGCATAAAGTACTTTTCCTGGGTTTCCTACAAAAACACTTTTCACGACAATGAAAAAACAAAGAAGAACCAAATAAATAACAGCCAGACGGAAGCAAAGCATTGTGGGGGATTTGATTGAGGACATCAGAGATGATGGTAGCCGATCACTAAGAACTGAATCTGTGAACCACATAAATCACTGAACGTGTCCCTGTGATTGAAGGATTGTTGTTGTTGTTGTTGTTGTTGTCACGCTGGTCCCCTGTGTCTCCACAGCGCTGCTGGACACTCTGTCCGTCCTCAACTCGTCCGCAAACCGCCGGCTGCTGGACGACTGGACGCAGCGCGCCAACGAGTCCCGCTGCAGCCGCTGTGCCGTGGTGGGCAACGGGGGCATCCTGAGGGGCTCGGGGAGGGGCCCCGAGATCGACGGCCACCACTACGTCTTCAGGTAGGGGCCGGGGTCTGTTGGTCTGTTGGTCTGTTGGGTCTGTTGGTCTGTTGTGTGTTGGTCTGTTGGGTCTGTTGGTCTGTTGGGTCTCTTGGTCTGTTGGGTCTGTTGGTCTGTTGGTCTGTTGGGTCTGTTGGTCTGTTGGTCTGTTGGGTCTGTTGGTCTGTTGGTCTGTTGGGTCTGTTGGTCTGTTGGGTCTGTTGGTCTGTTGGGTCTGTTGGTCTGTTGGTCTGTTGGTCTGTTGGTCTGTTGGTCTGTTGGGTCTGTTGGTCTGTTGGGTCTGTTGGGTCTGTTGGTCTGTTGGGTCTGTTGGTCTGTTGGGTCTGTTGGTCTGTGGGTCTGTTGGGTCTGTTGGTCTGTTGGTCTGTTGGGTCTGTTGGTCTGTTGGGTCTGTTGGGTCTGTTGGTCTGTTGGGTCTGTTGGGTCTGTTGGTCTGTTGGTCTGTTGGGTCTGTTGGGTCTGTTGGTCTGTTGGGTCTGTTGGGTCTGTTGGTCTGTTGGGTCTGTTGGTCTGTTGGGTCTGTTGGTCTGTTGGTCTGTTGGGTCTGTTGGTCTGTTGGGTCTGTTGGGTACAGGTTAGAGCAGGGGTGCTCAATACGTCGATCGCGGCGTAGTATTGGTAGATCGCATGACATTAAAAAAATTGGCCCGCCCCCCTGTCACTTTCTCTATAGCGCCACATTACAGCAGCAGCATGTCATTTCTGTCTCTACGTGTTGCGTTAACAGTCCTCTGCCCGCCGTCTCGTGCGCCGCGGAGCTCCCGACACCGGTTTGCGCGCATCGGGACGGAGCAAAGAAAAAGTCACTAGCACCCCCCCCCCCTGTCGGTCCATCACCTTGACTTGGTCACATAATAAGTAGCTCGCATGCTGAAAAAGTGTGAGCACCCCTGGGTTAGAGGATCAGACAGTGTGTGTGTTCATCGCTGTGTGTGTGTGTGTGTTCATTGGTATGTTTGTGTGTGTGTGTCCATCGCTGTGTGTGTGTGTGTGTGTTCATTGGTATGTTTGTGTGTGTGTGTGTGTGTTCATCGGTATGTTTGTGTGTGTGTGTTCATCGCTGTGTGTGTGTGTGTGTTCATCGGTATGTTTGTGTGTGTGTGTTCATCGCTGTGTGTGTGTGTGTGTGTTCATTGGTATGTTTGTGTGTGTGTGTGTGTGTGTGTTCATCGCTCATCGCTGTGTGTGTGTGTGTGTGTGCCCTCATGTGTGTTCAGGACCAACGGGGCCATCACTGAGGGCTTTGAGGGTGACGTGGGGTCCCGGACCACCCACTACACCTTCTCCACCAACACGCTGATGAACTCCATGAGGAGCTACGCCGCCGCCGGCTACCGAGGGCCCCCGGTGTCAGGAGTGAGGAGTGAAGGGCCACCGGCCGGTTAGGGCTCCTCACGCTGCTCCTCCTAACGCGCCTCTCTCCACAGGAGACGCGCTACGTGTTCCTGCCCGACCACGACCGGGACTACCTGCTGATGAAGGCTGCTGCCACACACACACTGGTGGAGAGAGGGCCCGAGAGGGCCAAAGAGTGAGACACACACTGGTGGAGAGAGGGCCCGAGAGGGCCAAAGAGTGAGACACACACTGGTGGAGAGAGGGCCCGAGAGGCCCAAAGAGTGAGACACACACTGGTGGAGAGAGGGCCCAAGAGGGCCAAAGAGTGAGACACACACTGGTGGAGAGAGGGCCCGAGAGGGCCAAAGAGTGAGACACACACTGGTGGAGAGAGGGCCCGAGAGGGCCAAAGAGTGAGACACACACTGGTGGAGAGAGGGCCCAAGAGGGCCAAAGAGTGAGACACACACTGGTGGAGAGAGGGCCCGAGAGGGCCAAAGAGTGAGACACACACACACACACACTGGTGGAGAGAGGGCCCAAGAGGGCCAAAGAGTGAGACACACACTGGTGGAGAGAGGGCCCGAGAGGCCCAAAGAGTGAGACACACACTGGTGGAGAGAGGGCCTGAGAGGGCCAAAGAGTGAGACACACACTGGTGGAGAGAGGGCCCGAGAGGGCCAAAGAGTGAGACACACACACTGGTGGAGAGAGGGCCCGAGAGGGCCAAAGAGTGAGACACACACTGGTGGAGAGAGGGCCCGAGAGGTCCAAAGAGTGAGACACACACTGGTGGAGAGAGGGCCCGAGAGGGCCAAAGAGTGAGACACACACTGGTGGAGAGAGGGCCCGAGAGGCCCAAAGAGTGAGACACACACTGGTGGAGAGAGGGCCTGAGAGGGCCAAAGAGTGAGACACACACTGGTGGAGAGAGGGCCCGAGAGGGCCAAAGAGTGAGACACACACACTGGTGGAGAGAGGGCCCGAGAGGGCCAAAGAGTGAGACACACACTGGTGGAGAGAGGGCCCGAGAGGCCCAAAGAGTGAGACACACACTGGTGGAGAGAGGGCCTGAGAGGGCCAAAGAGTGAGACACACACTGGTGGAGAGAGGGCCCGAGAGGCCCAAAGAGTGAGACACACACTGGTGGAGAGAGGGCCTGAGAGGGCCAAAGAGTGAGACACACACTGGTGGAGAGAGGGCCCAAGAGGGCCAAAGAGTGAGACACACACTGGTGGAGAGAGGGCCCGAGAGGCCCAAAGAGTGAGACACACACTGGTGGAGAGAGGGCCTGAGAGGGCCAAAGAGTGAGACACACACTGGTGGAGAGAGGGCCCGAGAGGGCCAAAGAGTGAGACACACACTGGTGGAGAGAGGGCCCGAGAGGGCCAAAGAGTGAGACACACACACTGGTGGAGAGAGGGCCTGAAGGGCCAAAGAGTGAGACACACACACACACTGCTGTTCTTCTCCCGTCTGGAACTCGTGTGTGTTCCCTCAGTCCGTCCAGGTACTTCGGGGACGACGTGTCGGTGGAGAAGCTGAAGATGTATCACCCCGACTTCATCCGCTACCTCAGGAACAGGTGAGCAGGGGGCGGGGCCGATGTCCGATGTTTCTTGATGTTGTGTTGTGACTTCTCAGGTTCCTTCGCTCCAAAGCCCTGAAAACCAAATACAAGGACATCTACCGCCCGTCCACCGGCGCCGTGATGCTGCTGGCCGCCGTGCACACCTGCGACCAGGTGGGCTGCCTTGTTAGCCTCGTTAGCCGTGTGATAGCCTCGTTAGCCGTGTGATAGCCTCGTTAGCCGTGTGATAGCTGTGTTTTAGCCATGTTGGCATCATTAGCCATGTGATAGCCTTGTTACCCGTGTGTTAGCCTCGTTAGCCGTGTGTTAGCCTCGTTAGCCGCGTGATAGCCTTGTTAGCCGTGTGTTAGCCCTGTTAGCATCATTAGCCGTGTGATAGCCTTGTTACTCGTGTGTTAGCCCTGTTAGCCGTGTGTTACCTGTGTGTTAGCCTTGTTACCCGTGTGTTAGCCCTGTTAGCTGTGTGTTAGCCCTGTTAGCATCATTAGCCATGTGATAGCCTTGTTACTCGTGTGTTAGCCCTGTTAGCTGTTTGTTACCCGTGTGTTAGCCCTGTTAGCATCATTAGCCGTGTGATAGCCTTGTTACTCGTGTGTTAGCCCTGTTAGCTGTTTGTTACCCGTGTGTTAGCCCTGTTAGCATCATTAGCCATGTGATAGCCTTGTTACTCGTGTGTTAGCCCTATTAGCCGTGTGTTACCCGTGTGTTAGCCCTGTTAGCATCATTAGCTGTGTGATAGCCTTGTTACTCATGTGTTAGCTGTGTGTTACCTGTGTGTTAACCCTGTTAGCATCATTAGACGTGTGATAGCCTTGTTACCCGTGTGTTAGCCCTGTTAGCATCATTAGCCGTGTGATAGCCTTGTTACCCGTGTGTTAGCCCTGTTAGCATCATTAGCCGTGTGATAGCCTTGTTACCCGTGTGTTAGCCCTGTTAGCATCATTAGCCGTGTGATAGCCTTGTTACCCGTGTGTTAGCCCTGTTAGCTGTGTGTTAGCCCTGTTAGCTGTGTGTTACCCGTGTGTTAGCCCTGTTAGCTGTGTGTTAGCCCTGTTAGCTGTGTGTTACCCATGTTAGCCTTGTTACCCGTGTGTTAGCCCTGTTAGCTATGTGTTAGCCTTGTTAGCATCATTAGCCGTGTGATAGCCTTGTTACTCGTGTGTTAGCCCTGTTAGCTGTGTGTTACCCGTGTGTTAGCCTTGTTACCCGTGTGTTAGCCCTGTTAGCTGTGTGTTAGCCCTGTTAGCTGTGTGTTAGCCCTGTTAGCTGTGTGTTACCCGTGTGTTAGCCTTGTTACCCATGTGTTAGCCCTGTTAGCTGTGTGTTAGCCCTGTTAGCATCATTAGCCGTGTGTCACTGAGTGAGATCCTGACTGCCGCTCTGGTGTTGATGCAGGTGAGCGCGTACGGCTTCATGACCTCGGACTACAGGAACTACTCGGACCACTACTACGACCGCGGCTACCGGCCCGTGGGCTTCTTCATCAACCACGACCTGCTGCTGGAGATGAGCCTGTGGCAGCGGCTGCACCGGGCCGGCCTCATCCGGCTCTACACGCACCAGTGAACCCAGTTCATCGGGTCTACAAGGACCAGTGAACCCGGTTCATCAGGTCTACAAGGACCAGTGAACCCGGTTCATCAGGTCTACACGGACCAGTGAACCCGGTTCATCGGGTCTACAAGGACCAGTGAACCCGGTTCATCGGGTCTACAAGGACCAGTGAACCCGGTTCATCGGGTCTACACGGACCAGTGAACCCGGTTCATCAGGTCTACAAGGACCAGTGAACCCGGTTCATCAGGTCTACACGCACCAGTGAACCCAGTTCATCGGGTCTACAAGGACCAGTGAACCCGGTTCATCGGGTCTACACGGACCAGTGAACCCAGTTCATCGGGTCTACAAGGACCAGTGAACCCGGTTCATCGGGTCTACAAGGACCAGTGAACCCGGTTCATCAGGTCTACACGGACCAGTGAACCCAGTTCATCAGGTCTACAAGGACCAGTGAACCTGGTTCATCGGGTCTACACGCACCAGTGAACCCAGTTCATCGGGTCTACAAGGACCAGTGAACCCGGTTCATCGGGTCTACAAGGACCAGTGAACCCAGTTCATCAGGTCTACAAGGACCAGTGAACCCGGTTCATCAGGTCTACACGGACCAGTGAACCCGGTTCATCAGGTCTACAAGGACCAGTGAACCCAGTTCATCAGGTCTACACGGACCAGTGAACCCAGTTCATCAGGTCTACAAGGACCAGTGAACCCGGTTCATCAGGTCTACACGGACCAGTGAACCCAGTTCATCAGGTCTACACGCACCAGTGAACCCGGTTCATCAGGTCTACAAGGACCAGTGAACCCAGTTCATCAGGTCTACAAGGACCAGTGAACCCGGTTCATCAGGTCTACACGCACCAGTGAACCCGGTTCATCAGGTCTACAAGGACCAGTGAACCCAGTTCATCAGGTCTACAAGGACCAGTGAACCCGGTTCATCAGGTCTACACGGACCAGTGAACCCAGTTCATCAGGTCTACACGGACCAGTGAACCCGGTTCATCAGGTTATACAGATTTACTTTTATTTTATTTTATTGTTATTGGTCGTGATTTTGTTATCGATAACTTTGGGGATGTCCAGAGGATTTAAATTCTGCCTGCTTCATGTTTTATGGTTAATGACCCAAAACCTCCAGAGGTGCCGACGTCCCAGCAGCCTCTTGGTTTCATGACGTCATGAACAGGAAACGCTCCTCCAGCTGAACTCTGTGAAGAAACTACACAAGTGCACTTTGTGTCCACAAGGGGGCGCAGTGAGGCGATGGCAACGTTGTGTCTACTGGACTTCAGAGCCTTCTAAACTAAGTGAACCAGGAGTTTGTTGTTGTTGTTGTTGTTGGGCCAAAGCTCCTCCAGGTTTATTGTTGTCTCTGGAACTGAGCCTCAGACTTTATTGTGTAAACGACGCTGAGATAGAAACCAAAGAAACTTCAATCAGGGAACAGTGAGTGTGTAATATTTACCGTGCAGTCGATTCATGTTCAAAGTGATCAAGTATTGATCGTGTTTTAACAAACAGGAAGGACTTTAGAGAGCCATTTGAAAACCTGTAAAAACTAAACTGATCTCATCTCAGCCGGTTTGTGGTTCTTTCTTTAACGAGTTGGTCTGCTCCCAGAATTTAGTGTAATGTCCAGAAATGAAGTGTAAACTTCTATCCTGTTTGTTCGTCTTGTCTTTCTTTTTGTTTTGTTCTGTTTGTCTCTTGTTCCCTGTAAAGCGTCTTTGGGTATTTAGAAAAGCGCTAGAGAAGTCCGAATTATTATTATTATATTCATGAAATCACTTTCCATCAATTCATTTAATTGATGCTCAAATGTGTCTTCATGCAATTTACATTTCATTATATATATATATATGTACAATACAATGCGTGTATATGTGTATACAGGCACGTGCACAGATAGAGCCCTCGTGGTGCTCAAGCACCAGCCCTTTTGCCCTGGATGAGTAAAGTGCCCTTTTTGCTGGAGCCCACTTTTTTCATTCATCAGCATTCAAGAATACAAGTTTCTCTCTCTGTCATCAAGTCCCCCCAAATGTGTTTTAATATCCGACGGGGCATTTATTTGAGTTCTTGTGAGAATTTCGACCCGACATGCTCCGCGGCGCTCACGAGCCCCCCCCCCCCCTCTCCCCCCCGCCGCGCCCCTCCTTCTCCTCTGACGCGCAGCACCAGACAAACAGGTCCTGACGGTGTTTGTCCCCTGACGTTGTTTTGTGATGAATCAACCACAACATTAGCGCTGCTGAAAACATGACGTCACAACTGGTCCGACGTTTCCTAAACAAATAAACAAACAAAAACTCACGAAATCCGTGATTTCAAAGCCTCGTCCAGCTGTTTACTGACGTTAGTTATGTTTAGAGAATAGAGAGAGAAGAGAGGGAGAGAGTATTCTTAATCCGTTCTATTTAACAGGGCTAGTCTAGGATTTGCGTGGCCAGACTGAAAACAAATCATAAGGCCTCTCTGGTATTGTTCAGAGGGCCGGGCCAAATGTGGAGGCAGGCCGTATTCGGCCCGCTGGCCTTAGTTTGAGGACCACTGCTCTTAGCAGTTGATGTCTATCAATATCGCTCATTTTGAAAATGACGTCAGAGGGCAATACGGATCCGTATCAGACCAGGAGGTCAATATGTGGCTGGCATGACGACCCATTAGCCAATCAGAACGCTTGTACTGTTGTTGCTATACAATAATTCGTCTTTATTCATAAAGAAAATGTAAGCTAGCGGTCTGATGCTGCCAGAGGAAACGCAGGTCGAGGACAGCATCATCAGTGTATTGATGCTAATGCTTCAACTCTGTCACAAAACATTTTTGGCAATGGGTGCCCTTTTTTTGGGTTTGAGCACCTGCCCCCCAAAATGTCTGTGCACGTGCCTGTGTGTATATATATGTATACAGGTACATATATATATATGTGTGTGTGTGTATATTGTTAGAAGTGGGACAAATAAATGCGAATTTTTCTGGGATTAGCGAGAATAGACCAGGCCGGGAAAAGTGAATGCGGAATGTGAGTAATAAAACAGATCAAAGGGGACCCCAGTTCCATTAGACTACAACAATAGGAAAGCAACAAGGCATCCATCAGGCCGGCCGACAGGGAGAGTGGCTGTAAGATCAAATGAAAGCATCGAGGCCATCGCTGGGACGAGAAGCAGAGGGCCAGGTGTGACAGAACACGGGTCCTGAGGTGTCAGCGGAGGCGTTTACAACCGGCTCGACACGACTGGACCATGGCCCCTCTTGTGATATTCAAATGAAGACCTGGTTGATTGTGTGTTCAGGAGCCCATATCCTGACCAAATGGGCCAGAGAGGATGTTACTACGAAGTGAATAAACACAAGCCTGGATTCATGTGTGTTAACCTGCCTGTAGATCAATGGTCTTTGATATGATAATGTAATATATGTCTCCCAATATGTTCTGTATCCTGACCCCCGGTTAGAGTGTGTTTGATGTCACTGGCATCGGGAAGTCTCACCTGGTCTGAAAGGATCATAAAGAGGGTACCCTAAATGCCTGAGAGATAAGAGGAGACACGGAGGTGACCGAGCTCATCTAAACCAGCTAAGACAACAGTCCCCCTCTTTGATGTGGGACAGAGAGTCTCCCCAGAACCTCTCAGGAAGAGAGGGGGGGGGGGATGAACCCCCCATCAGCACCCCCAGAGAGGGACGGATATCCGGTAAAAGTGGGAGGAGCCGAGGGTATAAAGGTGACGAACAGGGAAAAGGAAAAAGGTCTTTGGGAGAGTTTTTGAGAAAAAAGGGTTTTTTCATATGTTGTGGTTTGCGTCAGGCGTCCGTGAAGAACTCACGGGCGCCTGACGTACTTTGTCTATTTTTCTTCTTTCTTTTCTGAAAGGCTGAAGAAAAGGAGAGTTTTTTGAGTTCTTGTGACTTTTGCGTCAGGCTCCCGAGAGGGAACTCACTTATAATTGTACTTTGTTTATTTCTTTCTTCTTTTTTTGAATAAAATACTTGGCTGCCTTGCAGTCTTAAACTTTACATTCGGTTCGTGGACCTACTTTTTTGTGAGTCCTATTTCTTCACCTGTCGACCCACCCGAGAAGACCAAAGGCAGAGACCAGCGGCCCCGCCGCCCCGAGGTGAGTCTGAGCGACATCTGCAGCTACACCCACTGACCTCCGTCACTCAGGGCACATACTGATTCCTCACACACTGGTAACTGACATTTTGTACTAAAGAGAGATATCGCTGCAGCCGGTAGACCTCCGTCTCTCCGCCGAGCCGTGGTTGGTTCGGGGACCAAGAGAGGGACTCGTAACACCGAGTCCTCGTCATGGAGTTTGTCCTAAGAATAAGAATATTAATAAGTGTCCCGCCAGCCGCTCTACGAGCCTTGTACCCTCAGAGCGGGCTGGGAGGAGACCAGATAATTGAATACACAGCGTTTCTCTCCGCGGAGATCGATCTGACATCATCTAGGGGTGTCGCGCGCCGAGCCAAACAGCAACCACTGTCGAGGTGCACGTCGCTCATCAGGCCCGAACGATCGCAGAATCATATACTGAAGAGTTACTGATCTCCGCCTCCTCTCCCCCTTAACTCGGTCTTCGCCCTCGCTCGAGTTTCCCTCTCCCCCTCGAAGCGTGCCGGCGAGGATACCGTGACCGGGGCCGTTCGTCAGAAGAGAGGCCGGGCATCGTGACCCGTGTGGACCCGTGTCCTCTCCAGTGCGACAGGTTAGCAGCGCGCGGTGACGCGCTGCGCCTGGGCGCCGCCGACGTGCTTTTACAACAGTTTGCTACACGTCTGTCATTAGAGCACGATTATTTCCCCTCAATAAAGTACCCGGTGTGAGCCGACTCGCACCTCAAATCTTTCCCCCCCCTCCTCTCCATCTCTCCTCTCCTGTCTCGTTCCCGTTCCCCCCCCCCTCCCCGCTCCTCTCCTCTCCGGTTTCCCCTACACGAGAAGACTGCGGCGTGCCTTTTCTTTCCGTCTCCCACCCGAGGCGACCGAATCGGTTCACGTACGCGTCTCTCTTAACAATATATGTATACAGTGCATCCGGAAAGTATTCACAGCGCTTCACTTTTTCCACATTTTGTTATGTTACAGCCTTATTCTAAAATGGATTAAATTCATTATTTTCCTCAACATTCTACACACAAAAACCCATAATGACAAAGTGAAAACTGTTTTTTGCAAATTTGTGCACATTTATTAAAAATAAAGAAGGAAAACATAACATGTCCATAAGTATTCACAGCCTTTGCTCAATACTTTGTTGAAGCACCTTTGGCAGCAATTACAGCCTCAAGTCTTCTTGGGTCTGATTCCACAAGCGTGGCACACCTATTTCTGGGCAGTTTCTCCCATTCTTCTTTGCAGAACCTCTCAAGTTCCATCAGGTTGGATGGGGAGCGTCGGTGCACAGCCATTTTCAGATCTCTCCAGAGATATTCAATGGGGTTCAGGTCCGGGCTCTGGCTGGGCCACTCCAGGACCTTCACAGAGTCGTCCTGAAGCCACTCCTTTGTTATCTTGGCTGTGTGCTTCGGGTCGTTGTCCTGTTGGAAGATGAGCCGTCGCCCCAGTCTGAGGTCCAGAGCGCTTTGGAGCATGTTTTCATCCAGGAGGTCTCTACATTGCTGCATTCATCTTTCCCTCAATCCTGACTCGTCTCCCAGTTCCTCCCGCTGAAAAACATCCCCACAGCATGATGCTGCCACCACCGTGCTTCACTGTAGGGATGGTGTTGGCCAGGTGAGGAGCAGTGCCTGGTTTCCTCCAGACATGACGCTGGCATTCAGGCCAAAGACTTCAATCTTTGTTTCATCAGACCAGAGCATTTGGTTTCTCATGGTCTGAGAGTCTTTCAGGTGCTTTTTTGCAAACTCTAGGCGGGCTGTCATGTGCTTTTTACTGAGGAGTGGCTTCCGTCTACCAAACAGGCCTGATTTGTGGAGTGCTGCAGAGATGGTTGTCCTTCTGGAAGGTTCTCCTCAATTCATAGAACAACGCTGGAGCTCTGTCAGAGTGACCATCGGGTTCCTGGTCACCCCACTGACTAAGGCCCTTCTCCCCCGATCGCTCAGTCTGGCTGGCCGACTCTAGGAAGAGTCCTGGTGGTTCCAAACTTCTTCCATGTCCGGATGATGGAGGCCACTGGGCTCATTGGGACTTTCAATGCTGCAGAAATCTTTCTGTACCCTACGCCAGATCTGTGCCTCGATACAATTCTGTCTCGGGGGCCTATAGATAATTCCTTGAACTTCATGGCTTGGTTTATGATCTGATATGCACTTCTTCTTCTTCTTCTTCTTTTTGTTTTTAGGCGGCTGGCATCCAAACTGGTGCATTACCGCCACCTACTGCCTTTCTTTGCGAACTACAAATAGCAAGCCCTTTATCCCCTCAAAAAGAAAAGAAAAGAAAATAAATTAAAATTACATTTAAATAAACTAAACTAAGAAGGGAGCCCTGTCAACTTCAGTGCCCTAAATTCTTCTCTGATATGCACTGTCAACTGTGATACCTTATATCGACAGGTGTGTGCCTTTCTCAATCATGTCCAATCAACTGAATGTAGCACAGGTGGACTCCAACCAAACATCTCAAGGATGATCAGTGGAAACAGGATGCACCTGAGCTACATTTTGAGTGTCATGGCAAAGGCTGTGAATACTTATGTACATGTTATGTTTTCGTTCTTTATTTTTAACAGATTTGCAAAAATTAGCAAAAAACAGTTTTCACTTTGTCATTATGGGTTGTTGTGTGTAGAATGTTGAGGAAAATAATTAATTTAATCCATTTTGGAATAAGGCTGTAACATAACAAAATGTGGAAAAAGTGAAGCGCTGTGAATACTTTCCGGATGCATTGTAGTATATGAACATATATATATATATGTACATATACGCACATATATATATGTATATGTACATGTGTGTGTATATATATGTATGTATATATATATATACATACATATATATACATATATTAGGGCTGTAAATCGATTTAAAAAAATTAACTAATTAATCGCACATTTTGAAATTCATTAATCGCGATTAAAAGGTTTTTTCTTCTTCTTTTTAAAGACAAAACTTCACACAGAGCTGTGTTTTCAAAGAGGTTCCTACCTATAAAGTGCCAGCGAGGTATTTAATATTGTGGATGATAAATTGTTTCTTCAGTGAAACATCAGATTAGTAAAAAAAAAAGAAGTATATTGAGACCCCATTGGTCCTGTCATCTTTACCACTGAACAACAGAACCAGTGGCCTTGGTAAACTGACTGACATTCAAATATGTCACGTTAACCCTCTGGAGGCTGGGCTCATTTTATACATTTTACAAAAAAATGTAGATTCACCTTTTAAAGGCGTTTTAATGTGACACATACCCACGTGTTCTACATCAAACATTCCAGAACAATCTCAGCTCTATTCAATGAGGCTCAGTTGTCCTCGCACCGTGTTCTCTGCTCTCTGACTGACAGGCTGCTAATGAGCCTCACCTGTGAGGTGGGAGGTCCTTTGTGATTTACTGAGTGTTCATTGGTTGTTTTTTCCGCAAAATGTTGACAGACAAACGGATTGACCAATCACGGTGAAGGTTTCGTGTGACGAGTTCTTTCCTCGAGCGTCCCCCAACACGTCGCCCCTCCGTTCCTCTGTGTATCAGAGGGGGAGACGGGAGGAAGGAGGAGCAGGAGGAAACCCGACTGATTCATCCACGAGTTTAAACTGATTTCTGCTCCTTATTTTCGCGGAGAAATAATTGTTTTAAAAACGGAAACAGTGTTAAACCGTACTGCCGCGGCTTGACACTCAGGAGTGTAAAAACTTCAAGGCACACCGGAAGTAAACAAAGTTGCGTGAATTGCGTTAAAATATTTTAGTGAGTTAACGCGGCCAAATTAATCGCATAGATTAACGCGTTAACGCTGACAGCCCTAATATATATATATATATAAAGTTTCCATTGCTAAATATTGTTGATGGAAACTTCTCTGGAGCTAAAATGCCATTAATCTTTTTTTATTGGTGCTAAATTAATAATAAAGTGTTTCCAGGAAATAAATCCTCATGAATCTGTGACCTGAAACCCGTCACAACATCCAACAGGAAGTCAGACGACATCAGAGTTCTGCTCTGGTTCTTCCGGTTCTGAGGCTCTGAGGGCCAGATGTTGGCGGTGTGGGCGGGGCCAACATGTTCCATGACTTCCTGTATGCAGCTGTCCTGAGATCAGGGGGATGGATGCTTGTGGGTTGGTTGCACCACGTGGATCCACTTGTTCTGTCACATCTTTACAGGTGAAAGTCAAGCCGTTCCCTGGTGACGATGCTGAAGGTGTGGACGCTGGTTCAACCTCCACCTGATGCTTTCTGTTCCACGATGAAGATATTACGTTGATTAGTTTGTTCAGAAACATCATGGAACAAGTGCATGTTGTCTGTTGCCACTCTGTAATAAATAAAGATTATTCTTATTCCTCCAGGAAACAACTGCAGCATGTGCTCACGTTGTGGTGGCAGGGCGTCATGAGCTCATCCTCTGGGACGCGTTTTAACCCTCCTGTTATGTTCGTTTCTTACATACAGCCGTGATGTTCCCGGGTCAATTTGACCCGGTTAATGTTGAATCATCCAAAAGTGGTCAGAAACCAAAAACTTCTAAAAACTATAGTTTGTACATCATCACCAACAACATTTCTAACAATTAAATCAGTTTTTAGTGGAATTGAGTTATTTACCCCTCCATAGATCAGAGTTCAATCAGGAGCACTCGCTCGTTTTAATGAAAAATACATGTTCAAACAATTTTTTAGGAACATTGAAAGAATCTAAATCTAAATTGCATTAGTCTACCATAACATGTTTTTTCTCCTAAGTTTTATTTGCATTTTTTAATATTTTTTTTCATGGATTTATGTAGATAAATAGAGATGAGACACCTGTTCAGGGTCATAATGACCCGCCCACTAAAAATCAAGCCAAATGAGTCATAAAGGATTTGTATTGAAAGTAAACTTTAGTTATGTTTATTTTTAGTGTTAAGATGCATAAATTATATGATAAAAGATGACCAAAGGCCAGCACACAGTCATCCTCTTGTTGCAGTTGTATGTATCTGCAGAGTGTAATGTCGTAGGACTTCTCAGCAACCATTTTGTATGTTTGGCCCTCCCCTGCTAAGGCGTGCGTGGAGTTTTCCCGCAGGGAAAAATAAAGGTTCCCGTCAAAATAGTATGTATTTCTCGCACAGCTGGGGTCGTTAGAAAGAGAATGTGTGTGGGTCTGAGATTGGGATGAAACAGGGTGTGTGTCTCTCCCAGTCAGACAGACAGTATATTAGAAGTACTATAGGCCTACTACATATGTATTAGTTGAGACATGAAAGAAACCCTCACATTAGTGTCCCATGTCCAATAAAGGTGTATTTAGGGGGAAGTTAGAAGATGATAAACATTGTTTAGTCTGTAAAGTGTGCTTTTCATGTAGGGTGATGGGCACACAGCAGGATAGAGATGGTTCCCATAACAACCACCTGATTCTTTTGTTTGAAGTTTGAAATGTGTACAACTTTATATATGGGGTTGTGAACGGGGTGTGTGTGTGCTGAAATGTGTGTTTGTGTGTGTGCTGATATGTGTGTTTGTGTGTGTGTGTGTGTGTGTGTTGGTGTGTGTGTGTGTGTGTGTTGGTGTGAGTGTGTGTGTTGAAACTTGGTGGGAGGGAGTAAGAAAGACTGTCCTACATTTACAAAGAAAGAAATAGTCTAAACGTGACTCTTCTGATGACTTTTAGCCTTCACTTTCACAGCCGGGTCAAATTGACCCGGGAACATCATCTCTGTTATATAAACCTGCAGGGGGGGGTTGCAAATACATGATATTTTTTTTGTATTTTCTTTTACGTTGATTACACTAAATAAGGTAAGCAGAAGAAGTTTTATACAGAAAGAGTACTTAGAAGTATTTTTCCTAGATTTTCAAACTTTGAAACGGGTCAATTTGACCCGCAACATAACAGGAGGGTAACGAGTGAATCACGAAGGGAGAGAGCTGCTGACCCCTGGTGGAGAAAACAGGTAAGTGCACCAGAGTCACATGAAAGCAAGTTTACATGTTCAATAGTTTTGAACCTGTAATCCTAAACAGAACTTTTTTTATCATTCATTTTTGTTCAATTTCAAAACCAGACGTGTGTCACCCTTAAAACGATCTTACTTTCGTTTCCGTCTCACTCTGACCCAAGCCCGTTGGTTCCTACTGATCCATTCAGTAATAATCAGGAGGAATGTGTTTACATTCTTTACTTGATGGGACAAAGTATGGATTCATTAAATAAAGTCGGACAGATTTCAGTTTCCTTAAAGAATAAGCAGCAAGCCAAAGAAACGGTGACATCCAGCTCGAGCTTCTCGTTGATCACGTGTTGGTGACGTCAGAGCAGGCGGGCTCACCTCGGACACGCACCCCCGCGCATGCGTAGTGCGCAGGTGGACTCTGGCTCCTCTCCAGCGAGCCGCTGTGTTGTCTCCGTGTCTCCAGGAGAAATGCTGAGACTGTTGGTGAAGCAGCAAGTCGACGCGGTCGTTGAAGAGGCTTTTGTGCTGTTGGACACATTAACAGCAGCTTATGAGGACACCGCGTCTCGTCTCGGAGAACATGAGCTACACACATCAGGTTGGTGCTGCTTCACGATGGTTCCCGGGCTTCATCTCGTTTGACGGCTTCAAGTCACATGGAGTCCGTTTCCAGCTCGTGGACTGGAGTTAGCGAGACTTGTGGTGGATGTGGTTCGTTTCCAGCTCTCCTCTGATCTCATTCATCAGGGAGGAACTTTAAACACCTCACGGTGCTCGAGGCAAACTGGTTACGGGATCTGCACGTGGACATCTTTTGGGACGGTCTTCAAAATGGCTGCCAGAGCAACTTCTGGAGGAGGAAGCCGGCCGTAAAGTGATCAGACTGCCGTAATGTGATCAGAATGCCGTAAAGTGATCAAACTGCTGTAAAGTGATCAGACTGCCTTAAAGTGATCAAACTGCTGTAAAGTGATCAGACTGCCGTAAAGTGATCAAGATCTTGACTAGTATTAGTACAGTGATGGTTACTGTGTATTTACTATTTTGTACAGCGATGGAAGTGTAGGGTTATGGAATACTTATGGTATTACTCACGGTATTACCTATTGTGTTACTCACGGTATTACTTATGGTATTGCTCATGGTATTTATCATGGTATTACTTATGGTATTGCTCATGGTATTTATCATGGTATTACTTATGGTATTACCTATTGTGTTACTCACGGTATTACTCATGGTGTTGCTCATTATATTACTTATGGTATTTATCATGGTATTACTTATGGTGTTATTTATGGTATTACTTGTGGTATTACTCATGGTATTACTCATTGTGTTACTTATGGTTTTACTTATGTTGTTATTTAAGGTATTACTTATGGTATTACTCATGGTATTCAGGGTTTTTCCTGCATCGAGAAAATTTGGGCGCGCGCGCCTAAGCTGTTTTCCCGAACGCCTATGACAAATCCTGAGCGCCAAAGGCAAAAAAAAGTCTGCGATTGGAAGAACAAAAAACAACTGTGTTCATCATGTCAGCGAATATGTTCTCAATAGTATGTTTCAAGTAGGCTACAGCAGAACCCTCGTTCTGTTTGGATCAATAGTAATCGAGTTGATAAGCGTGTCTTCTTGTCTGATCAATACGCAACTGTGAGGTGAATGGACAGAGCGGCTAGCTGCTGATCACTCAACAGCCCGACGTGCACCAATACACCTGTACAAATGCAGATGAAATTTCCACTCAAAATGCTGACAAAAGTTTGATTAACTATTTACAACGCAGCCTCCATTGGTTAAAAAAAAAAAGACATCAAAAAATACATAGATGTCTGCTAATTACGGTGACATGGCAAAATAGACCGTGCTAATTTTTTTTTGGGAGCACCGAAGACCCATTTTGACCCAGGAAAAACCATGTACTCATTGTGATACTTATTGTATTACTCATGGTATTACTTATGGTTTTACTTATTTTGTTATTTAAGATATTTCTCATGGTATTACTTATGGTATTAGTTGTGGTATCACTTATGGTAGTGATGCTCTGATTGATATTGGTGAAAATGGCTTGATCGGCCTAAAAAGCCGATCACGTGACGTGAATTAATTGCGCGACTTCCACCTGCATGCGCGGCAAACAGGCCTCAACACCAGGGCGGAGCTTGGCAGTGGCAAAATGACTTCTCCCGTCTGGAATGTTTTCAAATGTAGACGTAGTACTTCCAAAAAGCCACGGACGGCCAGCGCTGCACTCGATGCCATGTCTCCCATCACTGTGAGTGAGCGCTGCCGTGTGTGTTTTTTCTTCTTCTTCTTCAAGACAGTTAATTCATAGTTACTTTATTTTCTACAAAATGTGCACATAAAATAGGGGGGTATTGCGCTGAATGGATCCCAATGGGATCTGTATGAAAGTTATGAAATAGGTGGATGAATTTATTACGTCTGTAACATGAAAGTGGATCTGTCCTTTTAACTCCGTGGTTACGGTGAACATATCATTTACCCGTTAACAACGGTAACCATTTGAAATAGCGCAATGAATAAATGATGGAAACAACAATAATAATAAACCAGTGGATGATTAAAACCCTACATGAACTAATATCTATACTATATACAGTTGAGTGTTGACATGAAACAGACTAACCGCTGGTTGATAGCGGCAGCCTTTTAAACAAAGCGAAATCTGCTAGATTATAGATAACATTACCGTTCCCCTGCCGTTCTGTGATCGGCAGTGATCGCCAATCGGCCTTATGGTATTGCGTATGGTATTACTCATGGTGTTACTTATGGTGTTACTTATGGTATTACTCATGGTGTTACTTATGGTATTACTGATGGTGTTACTCATGGTATTACTCATGGTGTTACTTATGGTGTTACTTTATGGTATTACTCATGGTGTTACTTATGGTATTACTCATGGTGTTACTTATGGTATTACTCATGGTGTTACTCATGGTGTTACTCATGGTATTACTCATGGTGTTACTTATGGTGTTACTTATGGTATTACTCATGGTGTTACTTATGGTATTACTGATGGTGTTACTCATGGTATTACTCATGGTGTTACTTATGGTGTTACTTATGGTATTACTCATGGTGTTACTTATGGTATTACTCATGGTGTTACTCATGGTATTACTCATGGTATTACTGATGGTATTACTCATGGTGTTACTCATGGTATTATTCATGGTATTACTTATGGTAAAATGTTACTTTCTTTATTCTATTTGTTCTGAGTTTGTACTCGTCGTTGAATTCACTGATTGTAAGTCTCTGGATAAAAGCATCAGCTAAATGACATGTGATGTAATATAGTTTGAATAACTTGTGTTGTTAGTTCACTTTAAATTAAAGCCATTATAGCTGAGCCTGTAACACCCTGTTAATGTTGTGTCCGTTTCCCCAGAGATTGGTTCATTCCCTTCACCTTCCCCCAGCCTCTCCTGATTGGTTCATTCCCTTCACCCAGCCTCTCCTGATTGGTTTATTCCCTTCAACTTCCCACAGACTCTCTTGATTGGTGCATTCCCTTTACCTGCCCCCAGCCTCTCCTGCTTGGTTCATTCCTTTCACCTGCCGCCAGATTCCAAATTCCTTGAATGTCTCCAGTAATGAAAGTTGATATCAGTCTGAAGTCACCGTTGTTCATCATGTGCTCCTTGCAGATGTTCCCCTTGAGGGCCTGGACCAGGACCCGGAGGACCCGGAGCCCCTCCACATGAAAGAGGAGCCGGAGCCCCTCCACATAAAAGAGGAGCCGGAGCCCCTCCACGTAAAAGAGGAGCCGGAGCCCCTCCACATGAAAGAGGAGCCGGAGCCCCTCCACATAAAAGAGGAGCCCGAGCCCCTCCACATAAAAGACCTGCAGGATCTCTGGACCCGTCTAGAGGGAGATCAGCTCATTGTGCTGCAGGAGGCCGATATCGCCAAGTTCTCATCCATTGTTGTTACTTTGAAGAGTGAAGATGACGAACCTCAGACCTCACAGCTTCATCAAAGCCAGACGGAGGACGACAGAGAGGCGGAGCCTCCTGTCGGCAGCTCAGCTACACGAATAGAAACAGAAACTGATGGTGAGGACTGTGGGGGATCAGGACCAGCCTGGAACCTAAATCCACTTTGTCTTTCACATCCAAATGCTGTTGATGAAAAGGCTTCAGGATCTTCTGACACTGAAGTCATTCATGGTGATTGGCAAGAACCGTTGGCAGCTTCTGGACCTGAATGTGAAGACGGGGATGATATCTGGAAGGAGACCAGGGAATCCTTCAGCTTCTTCAAGTGTAGTAAACGGTGTTACCACAAGGGGTTTCTGCAGACACACATGAGGTGTCATTTTGGAAAAATATCCTCCAGCTATTTGGTTAGAAAGAAATGTTTTAGAGAGAAGCTAAAGAAAGAATCACGGCCAAGAGGTCTAACAGGAGAGAAACCATTCAGTTGTGATGTTTGTGGGATGAAATGTACAACCCAGGGATCTCTGAAGATTCACATGGAAGTACACACAGGAGAAAAACCATTCAGTTGTGATGTGTGTGAGAAAAGATTTACACAAAAAGGACGTGTGACGAGACACATGAGAGTCCACACAAGAGAGAAACCATTCAGTTGTGATGTTTGTGGGAAAAGATTTACAGTCCAGGGACGTGTGAAGAAACACATGAGAGTCCACACAGGAGAGAAACCATTCAGTTGTGATGTTTGTGGGAAAAGATTTACACGACAGGGAAGTGTGAAGATACACATGAGAGTCCACACAGGAGAGAAACCATTCAGTTGTGATGTTTGTGGGAAAAGATTTACAGTACAGGGGAGTGTGAAGATACACATGAGAGTCCACACAGGAGAGAAACCATTCAGTTGTGATGTTTGTGGGAAAAGATTTACAGGACAGGGAAGTGTGAAGATACACATGAGAGTCCACACAGGAGAAACACCATTCAGTTGTGATGTTTGTGGGAAAAGATTTAGACAACAGTGGAGCGTGAAGTCACACATGAGAGTCCACACAGGAGAGAAAGCATTCAGTTGTGATGTTTGTGGGAAAAGATTTACAGAACGGGGACATCTGAAGTCACACATGATTGTCCACACAGGAGAGAAACCATTCATTTGTGATGTTTGTGGGAAAAGATTCACACAACAGGGAGGTGTCAAGATACACATGAGAGTCCACACAGGAGAGAACATTTGAAATCAATGTAAATGTTTCAAATGCAATTTGTTTCTGAATGAGATGGAGGGCAAAGTGTTTGTTCAACAGCTGATGAATCTTTTAAATAACAATGACAACATATTGTTTGTCTTTGAAATAAATGTAAATGTTTCAAATGCAATTTGTTTCTGAATGAGATGGAGGGCAAAGTGTTTGTTCAACAGCTGATGAATCTTTTAAATAACAATGACAACATATTGTTTGTCTATGATGGAGGAAACAAAACACTGTAAGAATATATCTTTATTTAAAATTAAGGCTGTCAGCGTTAACGCGTTAATCTATGCGATTAATTTGGCCGTGTTAACGCACAAAAATATTTTAACGCAATTAACGCAACTTTGTTTACTTCCGGTGTGCCTTGAAGTTTTCACTCCTGAGTGTCAAACCGCGGCAGTACGGTTTGACACTGTTTCCGTTTTTAAAACAATTATTTCTCTGAAAATAAGGAGCAGAAATCAGTTTAAACTCGTGGATGAATCAGTCGGGTTTCCTCCTCCGCTCCTTCCTCCCGTCTCCCCCTCTGATACACAGAGGACCGATGTGTCGGATGACGCGGCGCGGAAATAACTCGTGACACGAAACCTTCACCGTGATTTGTCAATCCGTTTGTCTGTCAACATTTTGCGAAAAAAACAACCAATGAACACTCAGTAAATCACAAAGGACCTCCCACCTCACAGGTAAGGCTCATTAGCAGCCTGTCAGTCAGAGAACCAGAGAACACGGCGTGAGGACAACTGAGCCTCATTGAATAGAGATAAGATTGTTCTGGAATATTTGATGTATAACACGTGCGTATGTGTCATATGCAAAAGCCTTTAAAAGGTGAATTTACATTTTTTTGTAAAATGGAGAAAATGAGCCCAGCCTCCAGAGGGTGAACGTGACATATTTGAATGCCAGTCAGTTACCAAGGCCACTGGTTCTGCTGCTGTTCAATGTTAAAGATGACAGGACCAATGGGGTCTCAATATATATATATTTTTTACTAATCTGGATGTTTCACTGAAGAAACAATTTATCATCCACAATATTAAATACCTCGCTGGCACTTTATAGGTAGGAGCCTCTTTGAAAACACAGCTCTGTGTGAAGTTTTGTCTTTAAAAAGCAGGAAGAAAAACTTGTAATCGCGATTAATGAATTTTAAAATGTGCGATTAATTAGTTAATTTTTTTAAATCGATTGACAACCCTATTTAAAATGCATAATTCTTTGTAATGCTTATAAATCTACATGTGGACTCGGCCCTGTTACGGCTGAGTGTCGGCTGACTGCTGTGGTCCGGCTTGATGCGGCTACATGTGAGCCAGCTTTGGCCTCTTTTATTTTAGCCATATATATTGTAAGAGCCACAAGTGTGTTTTTAGTAAATTGAAATTTCAGAATTGTTTATAATTTAATATTCAAAATTATGCTCACGGTGTAGGAACTATAGGTGAAATATATTGAAAGATGTTTATGTTAATGACTGATGCTCGAGTCAGGTGATTTAATGACGTCATGACGGCAGCAGGTGTAAGGAAAGAGCCGCATATATATAATGTGTGTGTATTCTGTTTTTCTAGAAATGTAACAATCTAAAGTTGTGACTCTAGTCCTGCTTACTGTGTATTTGGTGTCATTAGATAAACAACATACACTCCGATGTCGGCCTGAGCCCTGATCTTTTTACTGAAGCCTTTACACATATTCATGAATTTGTCTGGTGTGCGGTTTTGGAAGGAAACTCTTAGACAGATGAGACTGAGGAAGAGAATGAGTAGAGAAGAGTGTGAGAGAGATCATCATCAGGTTGTGAAACTCTTAACAAAAGGGTAAACAATGGTAGAACGTGAATCTGTGTGGAATGTGAGGTACATGACCACAGTATTAAATAAGAGACATATTTTCTCCTGACCGTCATTCATAAACACAGAGTACAAATGACGGGACATGAAGTGGCGTCAGTGTTCTCTGAGGTATGGTCTGATAACAGAGGGTTCTGCAGAGAGACTATTTCATGTTCTATGTTCATTCCAGATGCTAGAACACGGTCGAGGGTTAAAGCAGTGAGTCGGTTTCTGAGCTCTCTGACAAGTCAATCACTTCTAATAATGAGATCAATGCAGCACTAAAGCAATCATCATCAACCACCACATGCACATCCTACATGCAATAGTAGTAGAGTTAGTAGTAGTGTTCATAGTAGTCAGTAGTCGTAGAGTCAGTAGCAGTAGAGTGAGTAGTAGAGTCAGTAATAATACATTCAATTAATAAGGCGCCTTTCAAGGCACTCAAGGTCGCCGTACAACATATTTGAAAAATGGACACAATTAAAAAGCAGAACAGTTAAAAAGCAAAACAGTCTGCAGCAGAGCAACCAAGAGGGGAACAGGTCAGGCATAGGCCTGCCTGAAAAGGTGAGTTTTGAGGTGAGTTTTGAATAAAGTGATAGAGTCAATGTTTCTGATGTCAGGGGGGAGAGAGTTCCATAGGCGAGGGGCAGAGCGGCTGAATGCTCGTGACCCCATGGTGGACAGACGAGCTGGGGGGACGGTCAGGTTGATGGAGGAAGCAGACCTGAGAGACCGGGTGGGGATGTTGATTTGGAGGAAGTGAGACAGGTATGGAGGGGCGAGGTTGTGGATGGCCTTGAATGCATGGAGGAGGATCTTAAAGTCAATGCGGTGTTTGATGGGAAGCCAGTGGAGTTGTTGTAGAACAGGGGTGATGTGACAGATGGAATGGGTGTTGGTGATGATGCGGGCAGCAGCGTTCTGGACCAGTTGGAGCTTATGGAGGAGTTTCTGGGGGAGACCAAAGAGGAGGGAATTGCAATAATCCAAGCGGGAGGTAACAAGAGAGTGGACCAGGATTGCGGTGCTGTTGGGTGTGAGTGAAGGGCGGAGGCGGTTGATATTTCGGAGGTGGAAGTAGGCAGACCGGATGGTGGTGTTGATGTGAGTGTGGAATGACAGTGTGCTGTCGAGGACGACACCCAGACTCTTCGCCTGAGGAGAGGGGGAGACCGAGGAGTTCTCTATTGTAAGGGTGAAACTGGGATGCTTGGTGAGAGTGGACTTAGAGCCAATGAGGACAACCTCGGTTTTATTGCTGTTCAATTTGAGGAAGTTTGAGGTGAACCAGTCTTTGATTTCCTGTAAACAGGCACAGAGGGAGGGGGGCGGGAAAGTGGAAGAGGGTTTGGAGGAAACATAGAGTTGGGTGTCGTCCGCGTAACAGTGGAATTGAATGTTATGTTTGCGGAAAATGAGTCCAAGTGGGAGGAGGTAGATGATAAACAGGATAGGACCAAGGACAGAGCCCTGGGGAACACCGGAGGAGAGGGGGGAGGGGTGTGATGTGAATGATTTTAACTGAATGAACTGAGTACGGCCAGAGATATGAGTGAAACCATGAAAGGGGTGTGTCTGAAATTCCAATGGAGGCTAGTCGATCAAGGAGGATGGAGTTGGAGATGGTGTCGAAGGTGGCGCTCAGATCGAGGAGGATGAGGATTGATAATAGTCCAGAGTCCACTGCCATGAGGAGGTCATTTGACGGTGGCTCAGTGGGTAGCACTGTCGCCTCACAGCAAGAAGGCCCTGGGTTCAAATCCCGGTCGTTCCAGGTCCTTTCTGTGTGGAGTTTGCATGTTCTCCTCGTGCCTGCGTGGGTTTCCTCCGGGTACTCCGGTTTCCCCCACCATCATAAAGACATGCACCGCAGCCTCACCCCGGTTCGTATGGATGTGAATGAATGTCGGTGGTGGGGGCGGAGCCGTAGGCGCTGATTGGCTGCCACGCTTCCGTCAGTCTGCCCCAGGGCAGCTGTGGCTACTGATGTAGCTTACCACCACAGGGATGACTGTGTGTGTGTGTGACTACTGGACTCTGTACTCTGTAAAGCGACTTCGGGTGCCTTGAGAAGCGCTATATAAAATAAATGATTATTATTATTATTATTATTATTTTGATGAGGGCTGTTTCTGTGCTGTGACGCCGGACTGGGACTGTTCATAGAGGTTATTGTTGGAGAGGTGAGTCTGAATCTGAGATGCCACTGTTTTTTCTAGGATTTTAGAGAGAAATGGTAGGTTGGAAATGGAATGGAGGTTATTGAAAATGTTGGGGTCTAAACCAGGTTTCTTGAGTATTGGAGTAACAGCAGCAGATTTGAGAGGTGATGGGACAGAACCAGAGGTGAGGGAGGAGTGGATGATAGCTGTTACCAGGGGAAGCAGAGAGGGGAGGGAGGTCATGACCAGGGAGGGTGGGAGGGGGTCGAGTTGGCAGGTTGATGGCTTGGAAGTCTGAATGAGTTTTGATAAAACGATGGCAGAGGGGAGTTGGAAGCAGGATAGAGGTACAGAGAGGGGGGGGGGGGAATAAAAGTAGAAGGACAACAGGACGTATGAGGGGTCAGTTGCTGATGGATGGCAGCTATTTTAGTGTTAAAAAATGACATTAGGGAGTTAGTGTTTAGTGGAGTAGAAGTGAGGGGGAAGGGAATCAGGGGGGCGGAATGAATTGACCACAGAGAAAAGGGTCCTGGTGTTCCCAGCACCAGCAGTGATTTTGTTTGTAAGGTATTGTGATTTGGCTGAGGAGAGGGCATCTTTGTATAGGAGGATGTGGGCATGGTGCATCTGTTTATGAAGTTTGTCCGGTTTTGGTGGAAAGCCTCTCCAACTGACGTCCTTTGGCTTTCAACTGGCGGAGGTGAGGGGAGAACCAGGGGGTGGAGTGGGGGAACGAGACAGTCTGGGTTTTGAGGGGAGCAAGTGAGTTCAGCAGAGTATGGAGACTCATTGTAAAGATTAACCAGATGGTCCGAGATGTGTCGGGGGGTGATGATGGGGAAACTGTCAATGCCTGTTGTGAGGTCAGCTAGATTAATGTTTGAGATGTTGCGAAAGGATATGACACGTAACTGTTTGAATTTGGATAATGTTAAACTTAAATTAAATAAAATAAGCATGTGGTCAGAGATAGGGAGATCGACAGCAGAGCAGTTGAGGGGAGTGAGACCAGAGCAACAGACCAAGTCCAAAATGTGACCTTTAGAGTGGGTGGGGAAGTGAATATGTTGTCGGAGACCAAAACTGTCCAAGCAAAAAGTGAAGTCCTTAGTGAGGGGATGATTAGTGTTGTCCATGTGAATATTCAGATCGCCTAACAGAATTATGTTGGGAGACAATGAACAGATGTGTGTGAGAAGTGTGGTGAATTCATTGATGAAGTCCTTGTTTGGTTTGGGTGGGCGGTAAATGTTGACTAAAACGGTTGGAATAGGACCATTCAGTTGTAGAGCCACAGATTCGAATGTCTGGGATACTGGCAATGATACTGATGAGACCTTCCAAGTCTCGCGGTGAAGTATCGCGAGACCTCCTCCTCTTCCGATGAGACGGGGGTGTGTGGTGTAAACAAACCCAGGTGGAACAGACTCGCTCAGCTGAGAGAAGTCGTCAGGGGTTTGCCACGTCTCAGTCAGGCAGAGAAAGTCCAACTTGTGGTCGAGGAGGAGGTCTTGGAGTAGTTGTCCCTTGCCTGAGAGGGAACGGATGTTGAACAATCCAAATTTGACGTCGGAGTGTTGGTTGGTAAAGCTAACGTTAGCCGACCTGGCTAGGCTGGCTAACGTGCTATGGTCCACCTTCCTGCGGGTGTTTCTCGGAGGGTGACGGCGGGTGGAGGACCAGAAGGAGTTAATGGCAGTGGAGTCATCGATGCGGTGGTATCGTCCCGCTCCGCGGTGAATGTACCTCCGGCGGGGCTGGCGAGCGGTGTCCGGGAAGTGGTATAGTATAGGCGGAGGAGCAGATCGGTGGAATCTGAATTGGAGGAGCTCCACGCTCGAGTAGTGGATCAGGGGTGATACTAGGAGTATTACGAGGGACAGGACAGTCCACAAGAGCACAAAGCTCACAGCAAGCTTGTAGATCCACATGATCCACGGACAGATGTTCACCGAGCAGCGTAGCTGTCAGCGTTCGGGTAGGTAGGACGACAAACTCGCTGGAAGCACAATTCTAACTAAGCTAAACGGCTTGATAGTAAGCCCAGGAAATAGACTAGAAGTATCACGTTCGCCAGGAGTAGGTGGTCTGCTGCAAACTGTGCAGAAAATCGTAGAAAACTTTAAAAACATAAAACAACCGGAGAGCAGCGGCAGCTAGATGCGCCAGCGTTCACTCCCGGAAGTAGTCGGAGAGTCAGTAGTAAGAGAGTCAGTAGTAGTAGAGTCCGTACTAGGAGAGTCAGTAGTTGTAGAGTTAGCAGTATTAGAGTTAGTCGTGGTAGAGTCAGTAGTAGTAGAGTCAGTAGTGGTAGAGTCAGTAGTAGAGATAGCAGTATTAGAGTCAGTTGTAATATAGTTAGATGTGGTAGAGTCAGTGGTAGTAGAGTTAGAAGTAGAGTCAGTGGTGGTAGAGTCAGTAGTAGGAGAGTGAGTAGTAGAGTCAGTAGTAGGAGAGTCAGTAATAAGAGAGTTAGCAGTATTAGAGTTAGTCGTGGTAGAGTCAGTAGTAGAGTCAGTAGTAAAGTTAGCAGTATTAGAGTCAGTTGTAATATAGTTAGTCGTGGTAGAGTCAGTAGTAGTAGAGTCAGTAGTAGAAGAGTCAGTAATAGAGATAGCAGTATTAGAGTCAGTTGTAATATAGTTAGATGTGGTAGAGTCAGTGGTAGTAGAGTTAGAAGTAGAGTCAGTGGTGGTAGAGTCAGTAGTAGGAGAGTGAGTAGTAGAGTCAGTAGTAGGAGAGTCAGTAGTAAGAGAGTTAGCAGTATTAGAGTTAGTCATGGTAGAGTCAGTAGTAGAGTCAGTAGTAAAGTTAGCAGTATTAGAGTCAGTTGTAATATAGTTAGTCGTGGTAGAGTCAGTAGTAGTAGAGTCAGTAGTAGAGTCAGTGGCAGAGTCCGTAGTAAAGTTAACAGTATTAGAGTCAGTTGTAATATAGTTAGTCGTGGTAGAGTCAGTGGTAGTAGAGTTAGAAGTAGAGTCAGTGGTGGTAGAGTCAGTAATTGTCATGATCTGGAGTTTGTGTCTCGTTTTGTGTCTTGTTTTGAAGTCCTTGTGTCGTCTGTCTCCCTGTGATTGGCTGCCCTTTTCCTGATTGTTTCCTTCTGTGTGATTGCTGGTCCCGCCCTCATTGTGTCCACCTGTGTCTCGTTCCCCGTTGTCCAATCACCTCCGCCTGCCTGTATATTTAAACCCTGTTCTTCTCATTCCCGGTGTGGCTTCGTACTGTTTGGTCTGCGTTTTTGTCATCCTTTCTGGTTTGTTGGATTAAAGATTGTTTTTTGCAGGAATGTCAGCATTTGGGTCCTCTCTCGCTGCGACAACCGTGACAAGTCATGACAGTAATAGTCAGTAGTGGCAGTAATAGAATCAGTAGTAGAGTCAGTAGTAGTCAGTGGGAGTGTCAGGACACCGGAGTCGGGAAGCGAACCCGGGTCGCTGGATTGGTAACCCACGATTTACCCAGTGGGCTATTGAGGACCCAGATGCAGAGAGTAATGTCAAGTTTGTTTTATTTTCTCTCCGTCAAAACGGAGTTTAAAAAAATGCACTCAAGAACTCAAAAAGGTAGTAATCCAAACGAAATCGTTAAATCCAAAAAGGGTAGTAATCCAAATGAAATCGTTAAATCCAAAAAGGGTAGTAATCCAAACAGTCGTTAAATCCAAAAAAGGGTAGTAATCCAAACAAAGAAGTAAATCCAAAGCACAGAAGAACAGTCAATATGAAAAAGGCTTAACTAAGGAAGCTATAAAAGTATAGCTCTTGCTCACCCAGGCGAAGAAACCAAAAAACAAGTATCTCTAGAACACCGCTTAGAGAAGCAGTGAAACAGCGGTCGAGAACCGCATTAGCAAACAGTAAATGTTTCGAGAGGGTAACGAGGAACACTACGTCTAAACAAACGACGTGATGACGTGTCTAGCACACAACCAGGTATTTATACCCTGGTCAAACAAAGTTAATTGAACAATAATTACCAAATGCAAAACAGGTGTGGAACAGAAAGACAGAGGCAAACAATACAATAAGTCCGAAATAATGTCTTTAGGCCAGCAGAGATCGCCAATGAACCCTGTGGCGCAAACAGAAGTCCCAAGTCATGACAGGGAGAGTCAGTGGTAGAATCAGTGGCGGTTCGTCCATAGGGGGCGCTAGGGCGCCGCCCCTCTTAAAATTTTTAGATGAAAAAAAAAAGAAGAAAAAAATACATCCTGTCAAAAAACATTATATGCCAAATCATTTAAATAGTAAATATACCGTGTTGACGCGCTAAATGTGTGTGGGAGACATCAGCCTGTCAACGACCACTTAAGTTAATGTGAAAAAATATAATATATCGCCACTCATTATCACGGAGAGAAGCCCCCTTTTTTTCGGCGCTGGTCTCTAACGTGGTGTGTCGGGCAGGGTCACACTTTTCAGCATGCGAGCTACTTATTATGTGACCAAGTCAAGGCGATCGACCGGAGTAAGTGTGCTCACCTGCGCGCGACCTGAGAAGAGTTGTTGACGGGGTGCTAGTAAGTGTGCTCACCTACATGCGCGACCGGAGATGAGTTGTTGACGGGGGTGCTAGTGACTTTTTCTTTGCTTCGTCCGTCCGATGCGCGCAAACCAGTGTCGGAGCTCCGCGCGCCAGACGGCGGGCAGAGGACTGTTAACGCGACACGTAGAAACAGAAATGACATGCTGCTGCTGTAATGTGGCGCTATAGAGAAAGTGACAGGGGGGCGGGCCAAATTCTTTTTATGTCATGCGATCTACCAATACTACGCCGCGATCGACTGGCAGGTCATCGCGATCGACGTATTGAGCACCCCTGGTGTACGGCATCAAGAAAACATTTCACCGTCGTTTCGGTAAGGACGGCTTCTCATTGGCGGATGAAACGTGAATCTTGGGTCGCAAAAATGTGCGCTCATTGGCCAATGACATCATTTTATTATTTCACGTGATTGGACTATTCGGCCAATCAGAGACCGGTATCGTTCCCTCAGCCAGAGAGCTCCACGGAGCTACGGGAGCAGGTAGCTAACGGAGCTGTCAGCTGGAGGCTCAGTGAGTAATGCGCTGTTTAATTTCCCCTGTCTGTTGTTCCAAAGGGACTGAAACTCTCTGGACTACAACGGGGGGAGGGATCTAAAGAGCTGCAGACAAGTGTAAAGCACCAATCTTGCCGCAGTTATCTAGCTAAGAGCATGGAGCTAACTCGCTAACAGCCTGAAGCTAACCCTGTTTACAGTCAGGAGAAGGAGACCGAACTGGCATCGAAACACAAAGAAGAAGTTCTGAAAAACAGACACATTCCCTCCAGAATAATGAAACAGGCTGGTTACAGACATGATTGACTTTAACCAGAGAGTAAAGTGACCACTTCAAAGAGAGGAGGCTACTTGTCTTTACAGTAGTGGGTCTGCTCTGTCACCCAATGTAACATGTGATCTCTTTCTGACTCTATTCTGCTCTGAACCTCTTTCATGTGAGGGTGAAACTCTTTTATTTTGTAAACCTCTGAAACCCAACCCAATGTTCCTTAAAGCTGCTCTGAACCTCTCATGCCCAAAGTTACAGTGTGTTGATAGTTGTTATTGGACAGTGTTGAGCACGCTGTGTTCTTTAAATAAAGCTTTGTTTTTTACTATATTCTACTCAAAACCTCTTTTCTTCTCATTGTTGAGTGAGATTTAAACTGCGCCCCCCCCAAAAAAACTTCACCAGCCGCCACTGGGTAGAATCAGTGGTAGAGTTAGTAGTAGAGTCAGTCGTAGACTCAGTAATAGAGTCAGTAATAGAGTCCAGTTGATCCAGAATGCTGCAGCTCGTGTTCTCACTAAAACTAAGAACAGAGATCACATCACTCCTGCACTAGCTGCTCTGCACTGGCTCCCTGTAAAATCAAGAATCACTTTTTAAATGATTAACCTACAAAGCCTTGATTGGTGATGCTCCATCATATCTTAAGGAGTGTGTAGTACCATATTACCCCACTAGAGAGCTTGTAGTACCATATTGCCCCACTAGAGAGCTTGTAGTACCATATTACCCCATTAGAGAGCTTGTAGTACCATGTTACCCCACTAGAGAGCTTGTAGTACCATATTACCCCATTAGAGAGCTTGTAGTACCATGTTGCCCCACTAGAGAGTTTGTAGTAACATATTACCCCACTAGAGAGCTTGTAGTACCATATTACCCCACTAGAGAGCTTGTAGTACCATATTGCCCCATTAGAGAGTTTGTAGTACCATATTGCCCCATTAGAGAGCTTGTAGTACCATGTTACCCCACAAGAGAGCTGCCTCACTAAATGCGGGGCTACTTGTGGTTCCCAGAGTTTAAAAGTAGGATGGAGCCAGAGCCTTTAGTTATCAAGCTCCTCCTCTTTTATGAACCAGCTCCACCTTCAGTCCTGGAGACACAGTCACCTCATGGAGACTGAAGACTTTCCTCTTGATCAGGGGTACTCAACTTCGGAGGCCAAGAGGGCCACATTTAAACCACAACAGGTGCAAAGGGCCACACATTATTATTAACATATATTTGTACCATTTTATTCACTGTATTTACTACTGCTGTTTAATATGCTGTCTTGCTAGTCATTTTTAATGCATTCCAAAGCATCATGGAATATTTAACAAATATTCTCAATTTCGGTAACAAATGTAGTGTAGCGACTGCTTTTCCAAGGATGACAAGTGTTGGTCAAGCTGATGTTTTATTAACACTGGAGTGAATAGCTTTGCATTGATGACATTGATAAAGATGCAATTGCTACTTTTCCTATTGAGAGCTCTGAGTCTGCATTTCACAAATATTAATAACAATAACAATATAACAAACAACTGTTTACTTATTCCTAGTGAGAGCTCTGAGTCTGCATTCTTTTCACAAGTCCTTTCAGATCTGGTTGTTGCACAGTTGTAGCTGCTCTGAGATAGTCTGCCAAATGTCTGTCAGTTAGACGGGAACGCTGCTTTGATTTTATTATTCCCATGGCAGAGAAGGAGCTTTCACACATAAGTAGATCCAAAGCAGGTCAGGATTTTCTGAGCACACAGGATTAATGCAGGGTATGTGTTCCTCAGAACACAGGATATCCAGAATGTGTCAATGCTCTCCTCCTTGTGTCTTTCTTTGAGGATGTTGTTGTGCTGCAGCTCTATGAGTTGTTCCTCAAACGCAGCCCTTTCGACTCCAAATTGCCCAGATGTGACTGAGACTGAAGTAGCCTGTACGTCACAAGCAAAGGGATTCTCTGTGAATGCCAGCACGGGTTCCAAGGATTTAACGTCCATGAACCGGAGGAAAACTCCTCTTTCAATTCCATGAGGTAGGCGCAGTAAGGGGTGGGTGAAAATGAACCTGGTTGTGACACTTGGGCCTGTAGAACAGGAAAGTGTGTGAAATTTCCTACCTCAAGCTGCTGCAAACAGGCTCAGTTTGGTTTCAAATGCAGCCACATCATTCATCATCATCGGCAGAACCTTTTGTTTTCCTCGAAGCTTAAGATTGAGTGAATTCAAGTGACGCGTTATATCAGTCAGAAAAGCGGTGTTGTGCATGAATGTGTCATCTTCCAGGGGTGCCAGTAAATCACGTCGGCCCCTCTCTTCCAAAAATATGCGCACAGCTGGTAGCAGCTCCATGAAGCGATCGAGGACCTTTCCGCGACTAAGCCACCTGACCTCCGCATGCATCGCCAAGTCAGTGTCTGCACTTTCAAACTCTTGGACCGAGGAACGGAACTGTCTGTGTTTCAATGCGTGTGCAAGAATAAAATGGACTGTTCGTGTCACAGAGTCCATTGTCACTTTGAGCTCTCCACCTCTCAGCTTGCTGCACAATTGCTCTTGATGCAAAATGCAGTGATATGAGAAGAAGTCCGGCGTTTCAGGATCTTTTCTGAGCAAAGCAATTAATCCTTTCTCCTTTCCTACCATGGAAGGAGCCCCATCAGTAGTCAGAGAAACCAGCTTTTTGAAGTTGATGTTTTTGCCTGGTCCGTGAAAAAAGCTCATCATTGCAGAATACATATCCTCTCCCCTGTTTGCCCTGTTAGCGGTAGCAAAGCCAGCATTTCCTCGGCAAATGTGTCCCTTTGAGAAAGCGCACCCAGACTATAAACTGCGCGATGTCTGTGCGGTCGGTGGATTCATCGAATGCTAGACTAAAGTACTCGCACTTTCAATGTCTTTTAGCAACTTTGATAAAAGATCGTCTGAAATGACTTCCACTCTCCTGGTCACGGTAGAATCAGACAACTGCAGCTTTGAGATTTGTCTGATGATGTCGTCCTTGTTGTTAAATTCGAAAACAGTGATTCCGCACAGTCCGCAAATGTATTTTTAAGAAATTCTCCTCTGTAGCTGGCGTCTTGACTTTCGCAGTATACCAGGCGATGTTGTGACAGGCCTCTGTAACGTTGTAGCTGCTTTTAACAACGCGGAACATGGATTGCTGGGCTTGAAACCCACTGAGCAACGTTTGTATTTTGTTTCTCCTCAGGTCGCTGCCAGGTGGATCGGCATCTTTAAACTCCGGGTGAAGCTGTTCGTGATGGCGTTGTAAATTCGCTCGCTTTGAGACAGATATTGTTTTTTGACAGAGGAGACACATTGGTTTCCCGTGTATCTCCAAAAGCAAATTCACTTTTCCATGCAGAGTTGAAAACCCTGTTTTCGTCATCCACTTTCCTTTTCTTTGTCGCCATCATTAATTAAGGTGCAAAATATTTTAACAGATGAGCTGACGCGATAAAAAGGCGGGAACTTAAATTAAAGGCGCACTACAATAATTTTCACACGATTTTGGTTGGCTAATTATAATTATTATGCATTTATTTTGGGGCGGCTGTAGCTCAGTGGGGTAAGAGGGCCGTCCCTCAACCGCAAGATTGTCGGTTCGATCCCCGCTCTCCCCATTAGTTGCAAGTCGAAGTGTCCTTGAGCAAGGCACTGAACCCCCGGTTGCTTCCCGGGCGCTTCACCGCAGCCCACTGCTCCTTAATAACTAAGGATGGGTTAAATGCAGAGAACTAATTTCCCCTTGGGGATTAATAAAAATGTATTTAAAAAAAAAAAACAGGCATGTCGGGGGCCACAAAATAAGCTCCTCTCTCCTCTCCTCTCTCCTTATGGATGTTTAGGATACACTGAGCTCCTCTCTCCTCTCTCCTTATGGATGCTTAGGATACACTGAGCTCCTCTCTCCTCTCCTCTCTCCTTATGGATGTTTAGGATACACTGAGCTCGTCTCTCCTCTCTCCTTATGGACGCTTAGGATACACTGAGCTCCTCTCTCCTCTCCTCTCTCCTTATGGACGCTTAGGATACACTGAGCTCCTCTCTCCTCTCCTCTCTCCTTATGGATGTTTAGGATACACTGAGCTCCTCTCTCCTCTCCTCTCTCCTTATGGATGTTTAGGATACACTGAGCTCCTCTCTCCTCTCTCCTTATGGACGCTTAGGATACACTGAGATCCTCTCTCCTCTCCTCTCTCCTTATGGACGCTTAGGATACACTGAGCACCTCTCTCCTCTCCTCTCTCCTTATGGACTTTTTGGATACACTCCAATGATGGACTTTGTGATGGTATCATGTGACCTGGTGGTGAGTTGGATCAGATGGGAGTCGGCTAGAAAGACCGGGGAAGACCAAACGTGGAGTGGGAACGTCTGGTGGAGGACCCGGTCCAGGAGGACCCGGTCCAGGAGGACTTCAACTCCCACCTCCGGATGAACTTCTCACCACCGCAGCTGCTTCAGGAGACCCCAGGGCCTAGTTTGTGGTCTCCTGAAGCAGCTGCGGTGGTCGCGTATGCAAAAACTCAGGCATAGGAGGAGTTCCGGGAGGCCATGGAGGAGGACCTTCGGTTGGCCTCAAGGAGGTTCTGGATGAACCGTCCGACGGCTCAAGAAGGAAAAGCAGGGCCGACCCCAAGCTGTTCTCAGCACGGTGGAAAGAGACTCTGAGGAACTCCTGAATCCAGCCAACATGTCCTCTAGAGGGGGCGGGGCCTGTAGACTTGGGGAGCATGTCCTCTAGAGGGGGCGGGGCCTGTAGACTTGGGGAGCATGTCCTCTAGAGGGGGCGGGGCCTGTAGACTTGGGGAGCATGTCCTCTAGAGGGGGCGGGGCCTGTAGACTTGGGGGGGGGGTCGCACCCTTCTCCTTCCTATCCTTCTTCTCCTTCTTATTCTCCTCCTCCTCCTCTTCTTCCAGCTCCTCCTCCTTCCTATCCCTCTCCTCCTTCTTCTTCTCCTTCTCCTACTCTTACCTATCCTTCGCCTCCTCCTACCTATCCTCCTCCCCCTTCTCCTCCTTCTTCTCCTCCTTCTCCTTCTGCTCCTCCTCCTCCTCCTTCTCCTCCTCCTTCTCATTCTGCTCCTCCTGCTCATACATATCCTTCTCCTCCTGCAGCTCCTCCTTCTCCAGCTCCTCCTCCATCTCCTCCTCTTCCCTGGGAGCCGACACCACTCAGCTGGAGACCCAGGACGTGTTGCTGGACCCTTTGGAGGGATGGGGGTCACGGGAGAACCAGAACCAGAACAGAGAGAGAGAGAGAGAGAGATAGATAGATACTTTATTAATCCCCAAGGGGAAATTTGTCGTGACAGTAGCAGCAACACACAAGAGTAAAAACAAAACACAAAATATAAGAAACAGGGATGAAAGATATAGAAGTATACAAGTAAAATACAAACAAAATATATATGTAAATATACAACACACATGCATACACAACACACAACAACACTGACAAATCAAATACACAAAATATTAAATATAGACAGAGTGCAAAAAGCAAAGTGTGTGTATGAGTGCAGAGCAAATGAAATGAAATGTGTGTGTATGTGTGTAGTGCAACCAAATGAGATGTGTGAAGTGCAGATCAACATAGTGTAAGTATTCAGTTATTGTTGTAGTTATTGCACTATGATCTGGCAAGAGGTGATCTGTTATAGGGCCTCATAGCCGCCGGCAGGAATGTTCTCCTGTATCTGTCCTTGTGGCAGCGGAGCGTGAGGAGACGTCTGGAGAAAGTCCTCCTCTGTCCCTGTAGGAGGTGGTGGAGAGGGTGGTCCGGGTGGTCCGGGTGGAGAGGGTGGTCCGGGTGGTCCGGGTGGAGAGGGTGGAGAGGGTGGTCCGGGTGGTCCGGGTGGAGAGGGTGGTCCGGGTGGTCCGGGTGGAGAGGGTGGTCCGGGTGGTCCGGGTGGTCCAATATGGACACAAGTTTCTTCAACGTCCTCCTCTCCACCACCTGTTCCAGGTGCTCCAGCTGGCAGCCGATGATGGAGCCAGCCTTCCTAACCAGTTTGTTAAGACGGCTGGTGTCACCGGCTCCGATGCTGCTCCCCCAGCAGACAATGGCAAAGTGCAGCACACTGGCCACAACCGACTGGTAGAATAACTCCAGCATCTTGCTGCACACGTTGAAGGATCGAAGCTTTCTCAGGAAAAAGAGTCGACTCATCCCCTTCTTGTACACAGCGTTGATGTTGGCCTTCCAGTTCAGTCGAGAGAGAGAGAGAGAGAGAGAGAGAGAGCGACATGAAGAGTTACTCACTGCTGACCCCTGGTGGTGACAACAGGTAAATGCAACAGACTGTAACGAGTAGAAAAGGCAAACAAACACGTTTCAATGTAAAATTGCTTTGAACCTGTAAAATTAAACTGAAATGATTTCAAATCAAGATTTTGTGTTCAGTATAAAAACCAGATGTGTGTCTCTTAACACGGTCCTCCTCTGACCCAAGCCCGTTGGTTCCTACTGATCCATTCAGTAATAATCAGGAGGAATGTGTTTACATTCTTTACTTGATGGGACAAAGTATGGATTAATTAAATAAAGTCGGACAGATTTCAGTTTCCTTAAGGAATAAGCAGCAAGCCAAAGAAACGGTGACATCCAGCTCGAGCGTCTCCTTGATCACGTGTTGGTGACGTCAGAGCAGGCGGGCTCACGTCGGACACGCACCCCCGCGCATGCGTAGTGCGCAGGTGGACTCTGGCTCCTCTCCAGCGAGCCTCTGTGTTGTCTCCGTGTCTCCAGGAGAAATGCTGAGACTGTTGGTGAAGCAGCAAGTCGACGCGGTCGTTGAAGAGGCTTTTGTGCTGATGGACACATTAACAGCAGCTTATGAGGACACCGTGTCTCGTCTCGGAGAACATGAGCTACACACATCAGGTTGGTGCTGCTTCACGATGGTTCCCGGGCTTCATCTCGTTTGACGGCTTCAAGTCACATGGAGTCCGTTTCCAGCTCGCGGAATGGAGTTAGCGAGACTTGTGGTGGATGTGGTTCGTTTCCAGCTCTCCTCTGATCTCATTCATCAGGGAGGAACTTTAAACACCTCACGGTGCTCGAGGCAAACTGGTTACGGGATCTGCAGGTGGACATCTTTTGGGACGGTCTTCAAAATGGCGGCCAGAGCAACTTCTGCAGGAGGAAGCCGGTGTTACGGTTCAACCTGAGACCCTGTTAACTGGCGACCTACGGTCGAATGCGTCTAATGTTGTCGTAGTTACGGCAGATGTTGATAATAGCAAGAGAACACGCAGCTGTCCTCGCGAATGCCGCATTGTTTAGTTCTACAGTTCAATGAGAAACCTTCTCGTGTCGTGTCTGGTCTGAACATACCGGAGGAGACGATGAAGAAGAGAACGCGTCCAGCGACTTGAAGCGTCGCGTGTTGTTTATGGGTTGAAACAGGAAGTTAGCAAACTGCCCTTCCTTTGAAATACATTTGGTCAAATAAATAAACACTTAATCAACATACAATTGGGAGTCTGTTTTGTGCAAACATGTATCACGTAGCATAACTGTGTAGTACAAAAACCACAACAAAAAATATATATAAGGATGTTACGGGATTCAAACTCATGTCTTTGGGAGGAGAAAAGTTTAACTGACGGGGATCTTACCACTAGGCCAAGAGCGACACGATATACTCTGTTCGCACAATTAAATAACCTTCACTGCGGTCACTGGTCACCACGAAAGGCAGAGAACCACCAGATCAACTTGTGACCAACACACTGCCGACCACCATGGAGCATGTTGACGTGAAGGAAGGAGCACTCTACAATAGTGATGCTTCTCAAACTAATATTCAGCTGTTTCAATTCAAAACATCTTTAAAGGGCTGCACATTAATGAGGAAATGTTTGTGTTGTCATGAGGTAAACATACACAATCTGGACAATAAGGCCAGAAATGGTCAAACATGTATGAATATACAAACATTACACCCATATGTGATTGTTTACCATCTGTCATATTTAAAGTAAAATAAAGAAGTGACCTGAACTGTTTGACTTCTCTGTGTTCTTGGCTGGTTGAATTCTTAATTGTGTGGCCAGCCAAGAACACAGAAGTCAAACAGTACAGGTCACTTATTTACTTTATTTAAGTGGCATAAATCACAGACACAATAAGGCAAAGTAAATATGACAAACGTAATGTGGTCAATGCCCATGGTCTATGGACAGATGGTAATCACATATGGGTGTAATGTTTGTATATTCATACATGTATGACCATTTCTGGCCTTATTGTCCAGATTGTGTATGTTTACCTCATGACAACAACACAAACATTTCCTCATTAATGTGCAGCCCTTTAAAGACATTTTGAATTGAAACAGCTGAATATTAGTTTGAGAAGCATCACTATTGTAGAGTGCTCCTTCCTTCACGTCAACATGCTCCATGGTGGTCGGCAGTGTGTTGGTCACAAGTTGATCTGGTGGTTCTCTGCCTTTCGTGGTGACCAGTGACCGCAGTGAAGGTTATTTAATTGTGCGAACAGAGTATATCGTGTCGCTCTTGGCCTAGTGGTAAGATCCCCGTCAGTTAAACTTTTCTCCTCCCAAAGACATGAGTTTGAATCCCGTAACATCCTATTATATATTTTTTGTTGTTGTTTTTGTACTACAGAGTTATGCTACGTGATACATGTTTGCACAAAACAGACTCCCAATTGTATGTTGATGAAGTGTTTATTTATTTGACCAAATGTATTTCAAAGGAAGGGCAGTTTGCTAACTTCCTGTTTCAACCCATAAACAACACGCGACGCTTCAAGTCGCTGGACGCTTTCTCTTCTCCATCGTCCTCCGATGTTCAGACCAGACACGACACGAGAAGGTTTCTCATTGAATTGTAGAACTAAACAATGCGGCATTCGCGAGGACAGCTGCGTGTTCTCTTGCTATTATCAAAATCTGCCGTAACTACGACAACAACAGACTCATTCGACCGAAGGTCGCCAGTTAACAGGGTCTCAGGTTGAACCGTAACACCGGCCGTGAAGTGATCAGACTGCCGTAAAGTGATCAGACTGACGTAAAGTGACCATCAAGATCTTGACTAGTATTAGTCCAGTGATGGTTACTGTGTATTTACTAGTATTAGTACAGTGATGGTTACTGTGTATTTACTAGTATTAGTACAGTGATGTTTCTGTGTATTTACTAGTATTAGTCCAGTGATGGTTACTGTGTATTTACTAGTATTAGTACAGTGATGGTTACTGTGTATTTACTAGTATTAGTACAGTGATGTTACTGTATATTTACTAGTATTAGTCCAGTGATGGTTACTGTGTATTTACTAGTATTAGTCCAGTGATGGTTACTGTATATTTACTAGTATTAGTCCAGTGATGTTACTGTGTATTTACTAGTATTAGTACAGCGATGGTTACTGTGTATTTACTAGTATTAGTACAGTGATGGTTACTGTGTATTTACTAGTATTAGTACAGTGATGGTTACTGTGTATTTACTAGTATTAGTACAGTGATGGTTACTGTGTATTTACTAGTATTAGTACAGCGATGGTTACTGTGTATTTACTAGTATTAGTCCAGTGATGGTTCCTGTGTATTTACTAGTATTAGTCCAGTGATGGTTACTGTGTATTTACTAGTATTAGTACAGTGATGTTTCTGTGTATTTACTAGTATTAGTCCAGTGATGGTTCCTGTGTATTTACTAGTATTAGTCCAGAGGGTGAGCCGTCTGACCAGAGGTGGTGCCCCTGTGTGTCGGAGGCTCTGGTGACTCTAGTCCAGGTCTCCTTCGGGTCTGTTTGATGGACTCGTTCAGACCATTTGGGCTTTGTAAATGATGCTGGCTTCTTTAAGGCTGATGCGGTTGTTAAAACTTCAAAGCGTATGTTTGTTCAGGATGTGGCAGTGATGATGGGTTTGCGGTTGCTTGTCAAAGACTCTGAGTGCTCTCTTATACAGAGATTCTATGGGCTTGAGTGCTGCTGTTGTCGTGTAATCTCAACGACTGCATAATGTCAAATTATCCAAAATATGTCGGCCAAAGGGAATCAGTCAGAGCTCAGAGGGTTCACAAGGACCTCTGGGGGTTGAACGACCCTGTGTGTAGATAAGAACCTGTGTGACGCGGGCCTGGTAAATCATTCTCAGAAATGAGGTGATTCTGCCTGTGGACTGAACGACGAGCGCCGGGAACATGAACGCCTCCTTCGTGTTCCTGTCGTTCACTTAACCAGATGAGTTACGGGTTGGACCAAGGAGTCCTTCTGTTCCTGCAGCAGGTACCATGGGGAAGAGAGACAAACCATGGTCCACTCGCCATCTTGGAGTTCACTACAGATCTGAGACACATCAGTCAAGGAAAACCTGGTGGCAGACCTGTCCAGTTAGGACCATAACAAGATGGCCGGGGCTCAGGTTACGGAATTGAGGAAGTCAGTAACGGGGCTGAGGTTGGAGGAGGTCGCGTTGGGCCCCTGTGTGACACCCTGGCAAGACGTTGGTGGCAGAGAAGTTCGTCTAGCTCGGATGTACGAAGGTGGGCCGGCACTTGTGTTGAGTGGCAGCGCGCCACGGTCCACAATCACAGAGGCCTCTTTGGCTCAGTTCTTGGTACCAGAGAAGAGGTTTGATCAGGTAAATGTGGACTTAGTAGGACCGTTGCCCCATCCCGTGGGTTCACACACCTCCTCTCAATGGGAGACAGCGCCACTCGCTGGCCAGAAGCTGTTCCGTTGTCATCTAAATCGGTGGATGAGGTGGTTTGGGCTTTTGTTCGGACCTGGGTCGCCAGGTTCAGAGCCCCAGTGCAGTGGCAAGAAGCCTGTGTGTGATGCTCCATCCAACAACGGCCTTCCACCCGCAGGCTGATTGTTTATGGGAGCGGTTCCATCGCTCTAGTAAAACTGCTGGGAATGTTGCTGATGGTTTTGTGGATTGAAATAAACGGCCACAAGTTGCGGCCAAAGGGAATACTTCCCTCTTTGTTATTTCCACGCTCCGACACTAGCTTGTTATTCAGGAGGACCTCTGCTATGTCATGGTTATTTTGGTGAGAATTTACTGTCCAGTTTTTGAGAAATTCAGATGTATTTGAGAGTGTAGGTCCTGTATGTGGTGAGAGAATGAGAGGTTGAGTAGCTTTGTTCTCTCTGACATGTGGAGCTTCTTGCTGACGTCTCCCCGTCTCTTATTATTATGTCAGAGCATCCCGGCCCTCGCTCTACAGTCTCCTTTCTACCGGTTAATACTGGAACAGCACATGGTCGCTGTGTCTATCTACGTCTGCCGTTCTTGTAACTCGTGTCAGGGAGAGAGATGTGTGTGTGCGCTCTAGGTCATTTTTGCAGTTGTAGTATAAGCCTAATATAAAGCTATGCACAGGTATAACACACTTTCCTCTATTTTTGTGGCAGCACACAGCACAAAACATTTGATCTTCCACGGGGTCCATCCCACGTCTCTTATTTAGTCATTTCTTCGCTTCAAGCGGAAGTTGTTCTGAGTCGCCATATTGACCTCCGTCCCAAAGCTCTGATTTCTGATGTGAGGAGCGAGGAGGGATCTCTGAGGAGCCATGAGGATGCAAGAGAGCTACCAGGAAGTGTAGGGTCAGGGAATACTTCTGGTATTACTCATGGGCTGTGTCTACTACCGCGCACTTGAGCACTTCGAGCACTGACTTTCAGTGTTCGAAGTGCGCCACTGAAAAAACCAGCAGAATTCAGTGCACTGAAAGTACCCGGATGGTGCACTGCAAACGGGCAAAAAATTTCGTGTAAAACGATGGACACTACTCGCCCTAAGCGGCCGCCATCTTGGCGACGTAGCGGAAGAGGAGGAGCCCTTTCGCCAGCTTTTCATTTTATTTCTAAAACAATGGCGGACAGCACAAGCGGTAGACCACGAAGCTACAGACCGTAAATGTAAGTATCAGCGGTAATTACACATTGTACTGGTATTACAATGTACTACTAACATGCCATTCTCAGATTAGTGAGCATACCTAGGTAGCATTAGATGCCATTGGATCTGCATGGCAGTTATGATAAGCTATCTGGGTAATCCACCACCCGGCCAGTCCGACGAAGGTGCACTTTTATCGGACACTTTCCGCTTGACGAGCGGGGGCAGGTCGGCTCCAGCGGCAAGTCCGACGACAGATAGCTGTCAGTCATCGGACAGTGTTAAACAACGGCTGTTCTGTTAAACAATCTAATAGCAATTTTAATAATGGATTAACAATGGATATGCTCAGTTTAATAACGGGTTAACATGACACCGCAAACGTTTGCACACACGCCGCCCGATAATTAATACCGTTACGATAGCTATCTAAGCTTATCCTTCTAGAAATAATTGTAGCTTTCAATCATCGTTGTGTGTTGTTTTTTTAATGTCGTGTATGTATTAATTTAAATGTAATCGTGGTCTGGGACATAGCACTGAATGGGTATCCTATTTCTGTTTCCTGCCCCAGACGTTTCCTGGAGGTGCTGGTGCTGGTCCTCTGCTGCCCTCCTGACATCTGCATCTGGCTCCAATGACCTCTGGCACCTCACATCCACCTCCAGGGCCTTTAAGAAGATGGACCGCCATCGCGTCTTCAGTATCCCGAAGGACCTCTCCACAACACACCTCGCCTTTGACAGGCAGCAGTTGTAGCTTGGAGGTGGACAGGCTGCCTGAAGGGGGTCATGAGGCAGATGGGTTGGGACAGGCAGGGGTAGCCACCATCCCCAAGGATACAGTATCCTGGTGGAGGGGATGACTGCTCATAGAATATGGGGCTGTTATTCAGGACCCTGGCATCATGCACTGAGCCCGGGGCCTGTCGAGGCCTGGCCACCACCCGAGAGGAGGTGGTGCTGGCAAACGAAAAGATAAAAACTAGACAGGAGATCTCGGGGCCCCAACCGTGGTCAGTCAGTGCCCAGCACAGCCATGAGGGCGTTGAATGACTCTCGGTGAGCCTGAAGTCCACCCTCATGTCACTGTGGCCATCACAATACAACGCCAGCAGTGGCATTGCAGCATTGATACGGCAGCGCCGCCTGGGACTGGGTGGCTGCTGTAGAGTGTGGGGAGGGGAGGGGAAGATTATATTAATATGTAAGTCATTTTATCAATAAAATGTTGTCATTGAGGTTGTGTAGTCTTTTATTGCGTTTTCTGATTTATATTAGAATTGATGCATGTTTGTAACAATAATTAATGCCTGTGTGTTCAATTGCTCATTGATTCCTGTATCAGGGTGAACTTCACTACAACAGAGATGTGTATAAAAGTACAGTCAGTCAAAGTAGGCCTATTACTGTGTGAATTCAAGCAGATGATGCCTATCATTTCAGTGGATAATTCTTAAAACTAATTGGAATCTAGGGACAAACATGTACAGATTTGTCATGTTTTATTTCCATATGGTGTGTATGTGGATTGCAAAGAAGAAGGCTACTTCTGACAAAGATAATTGAGAATTTAGCATACCTAGCGAGGAGAATTTAATTGCAACTACTACATGAAGCTATGCTGTGAAGGTAAGGCTAAATCACAATTAAATTTACATATACCATCTCGACTTCAGCCAGAAGGCGGAGGCTCCTGCCGCGATTGTGGAGGTATCGCAGTTTCCACATGGGGTGGAGAAAGGTAAACAAGGGGCAACAAGAGGGCAAGAAGTGCTTCATTTGGTCACTTTAAGGGTTACGGTATCGCAAGCAGATTTGCATATGTCACTCCCGGCTTAATTTCGCGGGTGCCGTCAACAGATTTGCGTCCGTCACTTCCGCCAAGTGGTGAACGGTTAAGTGTTCCATTTGAGACAGCACTTAATCAGCGACGCAGTGCACTGCAATGCAGTGCACTGCATTGCAGTGTACTTCGTTAAGTGCGCGGTAGTAGACACAGCCATGGTGTTATTTCTGGTATTACTTCTGGTGTTATTCATGGTATTACTCATGGTACTACCCATGGTATTACTTATTGTATTACTCATGGTATTACTCATGGTGTTACTCATGGTATTCAGTGGCGGTGCGTCCATAGGGGGTGCTAGGGCGCCGCCCCTCATAAAATTTTGAGATGGAAAAAAAAAGAATCCTGTCAAAAAACATCATATGCCAAATCATTTAAAGAGTAAATATACCGTGTTGACGCGCTAAATGTGTGTGGGAGACCGTCAGCCTGTCAACAACCACTTAAGTTAATGTGAAAAAATATAATATATCGCCATTATCACGGAGAAAGCCCTCCCTTTTTCGGGACACCGGCCCAATGTGTGTGTACGGCAGCGAGAAAACATTTCAGTCGTTTCGGCAAGGACGGCTTCTCATTGGCGTTTGAAACGTGAATCTTGGGTCACAAAAATGTGCGCCATGGCCACTGGTCACATCACGTGGACTATTCGGCAGATCAGAGACCCGTATGTTCCCTCAGCCCAGAGAGCAGTGTTGCCAGGTCCGCGGTTTCCCTGCGGAATCGGGCTACTTTTGAAGTGTTTGCCGCGTTGAATTTTTTGTCCGTTGGTTCGGGTAGACCTATTTTGCATGCAAATTACATGAATATCTTGAAATAAAAATCCATATTTTAAATGAAATAATTTATTCATACCCAAATCCTACCAAACTGACTCCAGATCAGCACGTCCACACATTTTATTTATGATAATATACTGTATCTAATTACACAAAGCCATTTTAGGACCTAGGTGAAATAACTGTTTTGGGAAAACTGCTTGTAATGCTGGCATACTAAACATATGTTGTTCCTTTGTACATATTACAATACATTTGGCAATGATAGCAATGCTGTTGGACTTTAAAAGCAGTGTATATGGTTTGTCACGGGCATATTTTGAGTTTTGATATTGGGCTGGTTTTATTGGCCATTGGGCTGGTTTTGGGCTGGTTTTGATTGGCCATTGGGCTGGTTGTGTCACAGACCTGCCAACCCTGCCAGAGAGCTCCACGGACAGAGGTACGCGAGCAACATAGCTCGCAGAAGCTTTATGTTAGTATGGCGTCGGCGACTGAAAACTCTGTGGTATCTCTACACCAAACACCTTTCAATCGACGGTCAGATATTGACAAGAAGAGGCTGAAAGAGTTGGGACCCGAACATCCGGATTTAAAAATTCTGCAGCAAAGCGCTGACCGCGGGAGGACGTACGTAGCTTCTCCTTAAGCCTATATGCTAACCGGAGCTTGTTAGCTGAATGCTCCATGAGGAATTCGTTTTTTAGTTTCCCCTGTCTGTTGTTCCAAAGTCCTGGGACTGAAACTCTCTGGACTACAATGGGGGGAGGGATCTAAAGAGCTGCAGACAAGTGTAAAGCACGAATCTTGACGCAGTTATCTAGCTAAGAGCATGAAGCTAACGAGCTAACAGCCTGAAGCTAACCCTGTCTGCAGAGCAGAGCAGCAGAAGGAGACCGAACTGGCATCGAAAACACAACAAAGAAGTTCGGAAAAACAGACACATTCCCTCCAGAATGATGAAACAGGCTGGTCACAGACATGATTGACTTTAACCAGAGAGTTATGGAGAAGTTTGACCACTTTAAAGAGAGGAGGCTACTTGTCTTTACAGTAGTGGCTCTACTCTGTCACCCAATGTAACATGTGATCTCTCTGACTCTATTCTGCTCTGAACCTCTTTCATGTGAGGGTGAAACACTTTTATTCTGCAAACCTCTGAAACCCAACCCAATGTTCCTTAAAGCTGCTCTGAACCTCTCATGCCCAAAGTTACAGTGTGTTGATAGTTGTTATTGGACAGTGTTGAGCACGCTGTGTTCTTGAAATAAAGCTTTGTTTTTTTACAATATTCTACTCAAAACCTCTTTTCTTCTCATTGTTGAGTGATATTTAAACTCCCCCCCCCCCCCCCCAAAATGTCACCAGCCGCCACTGATGGTATTACTTATGGTACTACCCATGGTGTTACTTTTGGTATTACTCATGGTGTTACTTATGGTATTACTCATGGTGTTACTCATGGTATTACTCATGGTGTTACTTATTGGATTACTCATGGTGTTACTTATGGTATTACTCATGGTGTTACTTATGGTATTACTCATGGTGTTACTCATGGTGTTACTTATGGTATTACTCATGGTGTTACTTATGGTATTACTCATGGTGTTACTTATGGTGTTACTTATGGTATTACTCATGGTATTACTCATGGTGTTACTTATGGTATTACTCATGGTGTTACTTCTGGTATTACTCATGGTGTTACTCATGGTGTTACTTCTGGTATTACTCATGGTGTTACTTCTGATATTACTCATGGGGTTACTCATGGTATTACTTATGGTGTTACTTATGGTATTACTCATGGTGTTACTCATGGTGTTAATTCTGGTATTACTCATGGTGTTACTTCTGGTATTACTCATGGTGTTACTTATGGTGTTACTCATGGTGTTACTTATTGTATTACTCATGGTGTTACTTATTGTATTACTCATGGTGTTACTTATGGTGTTACTTATTGTATTACTCATGGTGTTACTTATTGTATTACTCATGGTGTTACTTATGGTATTACTCATGGTGTTACTTATTGTATTATTCATGGTATTACTCATGGTGTTACTTCTGGTGTTACTTATTGTATTACTCATGGTGTTACTTTTGGTGTTACTCATGGTATTACTTATGGTACTACCCATGGTGTTACTTCTGGTATTACTCATGGTATTACTTATTGTATTACCCATGGTGTTACTTATTGTATTACTCATGGTGTTACTTATTGTATTACTCATGGTATTACTTATTGTATTACCCATGGTGTTACTTCTGGTATTACTCATGGTATTACTTGTGGTATTACTCATGGTGTTACTCATGGTGTTACTTATGGTACTACCCATGGTGTTACTTCTGGTATTACTTATGGTATTACTCATGGTGTTACTCATGGTATTACTTATGGTACTACCCATGGTGTTACTTCTGGTTTTACTCATGATGTTACTTATGTTATAACTCATTAGGGATGGGTATCGTTTGGGTTTTTCCCGATACCGGTGCTAAACCGGTACTTTTAAAACGATACCGGTGCCTAAACGGTGCCTGAACCGATACTTTCTTTTTTAAACGCACAATGAGGACATTAAAAACCTCTTCGGCCATATTCCCTGTAGAAGCCGTTATCATGGAGCACCGACACACAACGGATATCAGACTGTTGACACACACAATATATGTTCTCCATTATATGATGTGATATGTATTGTCACGTGCAGACTTTATAGGGTTAATCCTGTCACTGTGTTGATGGGCAAAGAGAACAACCAATCAGAGGTACTGAAGATGACACGTGACAAATAAAGTTTTGCTTCTGACAGCGAGAGTTACACTGAAACAAAGTGACGCCCCACGGTCTTCATTCCTGTCATTATATTCCCGGTAACACCGGGTAAACAGCCGGGACCGCTGGACATCAACACATCTGCTAGCAGACTGTCACGCTCGTAGCTCGTAGCTAGCTACGAGCTAGCTTAAACATGGTTACAATGGCTAATTTATTATTTCTTGGGCTACTTTTATGAATGCAAGACTTGCAATCAACGTTACGGTACTAATCTGAGTTCATGCTGCTCGTCATAATCGGTCTCCCCGTGTTCAGGGGACCGGTGACGGTCTCCCCATCGCGTCCAGCCTGACGCTGGTGTGCTCCACAGGGCCTCACTAGTCACACACGGCGCAGCCTCCGCTGTCAAACTTAAATATGAGAGGCTCGTAACCTGCTGACAGGGCGGAGCCACCACAGAAGTTCACAACAATAGTTTTTTTCAATTTCAATCGGCTCAGGCACCGGAATGTGCGTTGCGTTTCGGTCCGGGTAATACCGGTTGTATTGGAACCGGTACCACATTGGCACCGGTTTCCGGTACCCAACCCTATTACTCATGGTATTACTTGTGGTGTTACTTCTGGTATTACTCATGGTGTTACTTATGGTGTTACTCATGGTGTTACTCATGGTATTACTCATGGTGTTACTCATGGTATTACTTATGGTGTTACTTATGGTGTTACTCATGGTGTTACTTATGGTGTTACTTCTGGTATTACTTATGGTGTTACTTCTGGTATTACTCATGGTGTTACTCATGGTATTACTCATGGTGTTACTCATGGTATTACTTATGGTACTACCCATGGTGTTACTTATTGTATTACTCATGGTGTTACTTCTGGTGTTACTCATGGTGTTACTTCTGGTATTACTCGTGGTGTTATTCATGGTATTACTTATGGTGAAATGTTACTTTCTTGGTTCTATTTGTTCTGAGTTTGTACTCGTGGTTGAATTCACTGATTGTAAGTCTCTGGATAAAAGCGTCAGCTAAATGACATGTGATGGAATATAGTTTGAATAACTTGTGTTGTTACTTCACTTTAAATCAAAGCCGTTTTAGCTGAGCCTGTAACACCCTGTTAATGTTGTGTCCGTTTCCCCAGAGATTGGTTCATTCTAGGGCTGCAACTAACGATTATTTTGATAATCGATTAATCTGTTGATTATTTTATCGATTAATCGGATAAAAAAACTTTAATTTTCAACCCTTTACTCAAAACAGGGTCCGTACGGTCATGGAAAACCTGGAAAAGTCATGGAATTTTTAAATGGCTATTAGCAGGCCTAGAAAAGTAATTGAAAAAACTAAAATCCCAAAATATTTGGAAAAGTAATGCAAATTTGTTTTATTCAAATGTTAATTTACACGGTATATATACGGTATGCTTTGGAATTCTCATTGTTATTTTAAATACTACATCTTCTCACTTGTTCATGTATACACAGAGTTTTCATTAAATGTTTAATCATGGAAATGTGGTTTAAAGTCATGGAAAGGTCCTGGAGACCCACTGGTCAGCATGGGGATGAACCCGTCACAAACAGACTGACAGCGGTTTACTCTCCTGAGTTGGCTATTTATGGGTTAAACGCCTAATACGGTGAGGGGGCGTGGCTTATCTCCGTTGCCTTTCTCCATGGAAAAATATTTTCAGCCATCCGCCACGGAATAAATAACCACGTTTTCTACGTTATACTCTTGTGGAAATGCTACACACGTCGTGACATGTAGCGCCCTGGTGTCTGGGTTCATAACGTCACCCGGAGGCGCACTCAGCTCCATGAATGACTTTGACTCCGTGAATGACTTCCGCATCCAGCGCCACGTGAGCAGCAGCAGCCAATTAGATTCATCAACAGAGGAGCAGCTCAGCGCTGATTGGCTCTCACAACGCAGCATTCCGTCTCTCCCTCCACTCTGGTTTCTCCTGCGCCGCTCTGCGCTCAAATCAACTTTGTTTATACTCCGTGACTTATTGAGCGCCGTAATAATCGCACGACACAATGAATCGATAATGAAATTCGTTGCCAACTATTTTAATAATCGATTTTTATCGATTTTATCGATTCGTTGTTGCAGCCCTAGTTCATTCCCTTCACCTTTTCCATCCTCTCCTGATTGGTTCATTCGCTTCACCTTCCCCCAGGCTCTCCTGATTGGTTCATTCCCTTCACCTGCCCCCATACTCTCTTGATTGGTTCATTCCCTTCACCTTTTCCATCCTCTCTTGATTGGTTCATTCCCTTCATCTTCCCCCAGACTCTCTTGATTGGTTCATTCCCTTTACCTGCCTCTAGCCTCTCTTGATTGGTTCATTCCCTTTACCTGCCCCCAGCCTCTCCTGCTTGGTTCATTCCTTTCACCTGTCGCCAGATTCCAAATTCCTTGAATGTCTCCAGTTATGAAAGTTGATATCAGTCTGAAGTCACCGTTGTTCATCATGTGCTCCCTGCAGATGTCCCCCCTGAGGGCCTGGACCAGGGCCCGGAGGACCCGGAGCCCCTCCACATGAAAGAGGAGCCGGAGCCCCTCCACATAAAAGAGGAGCCGGAGCCCCTCCACATAAAAGAGGAGCCGGAGCCCCTCCACATGAAAGAGGAGCCGGAGCCCCTCCACATAAAAGACCTGCAGGATCTCTGGACCCGTCTAGAGGGAGATCAGCTCATTGTGCTGCAGGAGGCCGATATCGCCAAGTTCTCATCCATTGTTGTTACTTTGAAGAGTGAAGATGACGAACCTCAGACCTCACAGCTTCATCAAAGCCAGACGGAGGACGACAAAGAGGCGGAGCCTCCTGCCGGCAGCTCAGCTACACCGATAGAAACAGAAACTGATGGTGAGGACTGTGGGGGATCAGGACCAGCCTGGAACCTTAATCCACTTCGTCTTTCACATCCAAATGCTGTTGATGAAAAGGCTTCAGGGTCTTCTGAGACTGAAGTCATTCATGGTGATTGGCAAGAACCGTTGTCAGCTTCTGGACCTGAAAGTGAAGACGGGGATGATATCTGGAAGGAGACCAGGGAATCCTTCAGCTTCTTCAAGTGTAGTAAACGGTGTTACCACAAGGGGTTTCTGCAGAAACACATGAGGTGTCATTTTGGAAAAATATCCTCCAGCTATTTGGTTAGAAAGAAATGCTTTAGAGAGAAGCCAAAGAAAGAATCACGGCGAAGAGGTCTAACAGGAGAGAAACCATTCAGTTGTGATGTTTGTGGGATGAAATGTACAACCCAGGGATCTCTGAAGATTCACATGTTAGTACACACAGGAGAGAGACCATTCAGTTGTGATGTTTGTGAGAAAGGATTTACACAACAGGGCTCGCTGAAGACACACATGAGAATCCACACAAGAGAGAAACCATTCAGTTGTGAAGTTTGTGGGAAAAGATTTACAGCACAGGGAAGTGTAAATATACACATGAGAGTTCACAAAGGAGAGAAACCATTCAGTTGTGATGTTTGTGGGAAAAGATTTACAGCACAGGCAAGTGTGAAGATACACATGAGAGTCCACACAGGAGAGAAACCATTCAGTTGTGATGTTTGTGGGAAAAGATTTGCAGTACAGGGCCATTTAAAGTCACACATGAGAGTCCACACAGGAGAGAAACCATTCAGTTGTGATGTTTGTGGGATGAAATGTACAACCCAGGGATCTCTGAAGATTCACATGTTAGTACACACAGGAGAGAGACCATTCAGTTGTGATGTTTGTGAGAAAGGATTTACACAACAGGGCTCGCTGAAGACACACATGAGAATCCACACGAGAGAAACCATTCAGTTGTGAAGTTTGTGGGAAAAGATTTACAGCACAGGGAAGTGTAAATATACACATGAGAGTTCACAAAGGAGAGAAACCATTCAGTTGTGATGTTTGTGGGAAAAGATTTACAGCACAGGCAAGTGTGAAGACACACATGAGAGTCCACACAGGAGAGAAACCATTCAGTTGTGATGTTTGTGGGAAAAGATTTACAGTACATGGAAGTGTGAAGACACACATGAGAGTCCACACAGGAGAGAAACCATTCAGTTGTGATGTTTGTGGGAAAAGATTTGCAGTACAGGGCCATTTAAAGTTACACATGAGAGTCCACACAGGAGAGAAACCATTCAGTTGTGATGTTTGTGGGACAAGATTTACAGAACAGGGACATCTGAAGAGACACATGAGAGTCCACACAGGAGAGAAACCATTCAGTTGTGATGTTTGTGGGAAAAGATTTACAGCACAGGCAAGTGTGAAGACACACATGAGAATCCACACAGGAGAGAACATTTGAAATTAATGTAAAATGTTTTTACGGCTGAGTGTCGGCTGACTGCTGCGGTCCGGCTTGATGCAGCCAAATTATGTGTGTGTGTCTATTCTGTATTTCTAGTCCTGTTACAATCTAATATAGTTTGTAAAAGTGTTGATTCTAGTTCTGCTTATTAATTTTGATTTAAATGCAGATAAGAACGCGGGGCCCAGTACACAATAACAGATATAATTGTTTGTAATGTTTTCCAGGTTGGATGTGAAGGACTAAGAACAAGTCTTTCAAATGAGTTGTAGTTTCATTTAGGATGTATTGATAGGCTCGAGTCAAAGATGACTGCCACTCCAACTCCTCGGCCGGTGACTCAAGGAACCACCGGGCTCGGGTCTGAGTGCCATACACCGGATCCAGAAGTAAGACCGTGTTCAGAGACACACAACTAGTTTTGATACTGAACACAACATCAAGTTGAGTCGTGTCTCTTGGCAACGCGCTGTATCTCACGGTAACAACTACTGCCCAGAGACTGACGGCACAACGCGTTCCGAGCTGTTCAACATGCTCTTTGGTGAGTTGGTAACTCTGGTTCCAACCGTTTTCTTTACGACATTCAGAGCACGAAGCAGCAACCGACGATTATCTCTGGAGATTTAGAGGAGTGATGCAGAATGAAGTCTCCCTCCTTCTGTGTGGTTGTTGTCAGAGTCTGTGGTTGGTTGACGTGGACGTGCTCCACAGCAAAGTGCTGCAGGGACGACGTTGTTTTGAACTTAGCGTCTCACTGGGTCCCTCAACAAAAGGCTGTTGGGATTTGTTTTTTAAAGTTTGCTTGCCTGTAAACAATATTATGAATTAAATATATTCTGGGTGACAGTAGACACTGAGTGTGGACGCTGGATCTCTGTCTCATGGGACATGTTTCATGTATTTCATCATGAGAGTCAACTGCAATTGGGTTTGCTTTACTATTCATATAAATCATCTTATTGTAACTGGAACCATCGATTCAGACAGATTTGAGTGAGTAGTAATAGTCAGTAGTAGTGGAGTCGGTAGTAGAGTCAGTAGTCATAGAGTCAGTCGTGGTAGAGTCAGTAGTAGTAGTCAGTAGTAAAAGAGTCAGTAGTAGTAGAGTCAGTAGTAGTAGAGTCAGTAGTAGTAAAGTCAGTAGTAGTAGAGTCAGTAGTAAAAGAGTCAGTAGTAGTAGAGTCAGTAGTAGTAGAGTCAGTAGTAAAATAGTCAGTAGTAGTAGTCCACCGTGGACAGATCCAAATCCATCACAGACTTCTCCTCTTCCTCCTTCTACCAGGAGTTTTCCCCACCCAGAAGTTTCCCCACCAGGAGTTCTCCCGACGTTAACATGAATAGAGCAGTGTTCTGCACATGTGCAGTAGGAGCTCTTTGGTTCCTTGTTGTATTGGTTCTGTTGGGAGGAGAAACCCACCGTGTGGCGTCTCAGTGTGTGAACACAATGTTTCCAGAAGCAACCACAGCGGCTGCTGGATCCTCTGCAGCCAGACTGGACCACCACGGAGGGCTGGGTCTTTCCTCATGGACTTCCTGCTTGCTCTCTCCGTCCGTCTTGGAACTCTTCTCAGCCAATCAGCTTCCTCCTCTCTCGATGTTTCATTGCTGATGTTACACACTGAAGGAAGACAATGTCCATTCAGCATTCCAGATGTTGTTGTTGTGCTTTGTCAACACACCAAGACAGCCTCACCTGAGCAGCTGCGTCTGTGATCTGCTGGTCTAACTTGTTTAAGGCAATAACAACATTAATTGTGACCAGACGACCTAAAACATCATCAAGCACAACTGTTTATATCTGTCATGGGACACAACATGTAACTATTTAATCATTCATTTATTTATTTATTTGTACAGGGACCGTACACATTAATCAACACAGGGGTAAATGTTTCATGGAACATTGTAATTCTCAGGCAGGTTACTGATGCTACAATGGTGCTAAAACGCTAGCGCGCAATTAGCATCCACTAGCTAAACGGCGCTAGCCTTAATTAACTGTCTTCTCTTTAACTAGTACACACTTAATAACTATCAGAACATAGCCCCGCCCAAGAGAGCGAACATAACATTAATATGTATATATATACAGGACTGTCTCAGAAAATTAGAATATTGTGATAAAGTTCTTTATTTTCTGTAATGCAATTAAAAAAACAAAAATGTCATGCATTCTGGATTCATTACAAATCAACTGAAATATTGCAAGCCTTTTATTCTTTTAATATTGCTGATTATGGCTTACAGCTTAAGAAAACTCTAAAATCCTATCTCATAAAATTTGAATATTTCCTCAGACCAAGTAAAAAAAAAGATTTATAACAGCTGAGTGTTTGTCAAGGCTCAGGAAACCCTTGCAGGTGTTTCGAGTTAATTAGACAATTCAAGTGATTTGTTTAATACCCTACTAGTATACTTTTTCATGATATTCTAATATTTAGAGATAGGATATTTGAGTTTTCTTAAGCTGTAAGCCATAATCAGCAATATTAAAAGAATAAAAGGCTTGCAATATTTCAGTTGATTTGTAATGAATCCAGAATGCATGACATTTTTGTTTTTTGAATTGCATTACAGAAAATAAAGAACTTTATCACAATATTCTAATTTTCTGAGACAGTCCTGTATATGTATGTATATATATATGTATGTATATAAATGTATATATCTATATGTATGTATATATGTGTATATATGTATGTATATATATTAGGGCTGTCAGCGTTAACGCGTTAATCTATGCGATTAATTTGGCCGCGTTAACGCACTAAAATATTTTAACGCAATTAACGCAAATTATTATTATTATTATTAAAAATTTTTTAAAAACCGTGGCAGTACGGTTTTACACTGTTTCCGTTTTTAAAACAATTATTTCTCCGCGAAAATAAGGAGCAGAAATCAGTTTAAACTCGTGGATGAATCAGTCGGGTTTCCTCCTGCTCCTCCTTCCTCCCGTCTCCCCCTCTGACACACAGAGGAACGGAGGGGCGACGTGTCGGGTGACGCGGCGCGGAAAGAACTCGTCACACGAAACCTTCAACGTGATTGGTCAATCCGTTTGTCTGTCAACATTTCGAGGAAAAACAACCAATGAACACTCAGTAAATCACAAAGGACCTCCCACCTCACAGGTTAGGCTCATTTAGCAGCCTGTCAATCAGAGAGCAGAGAACACAACGCGAGGACAATGAGCCTTATTTCAGAGCTGAGATTGTTCTGGAATGTTTGATGTATAACACGTGGGGGTGTGTCACATGCAAAAGACTTTAAACGGTGAATTTAATTTATTTTGTAAAATGTATAAAATGCCCCCAGCCTCCAGAGGGTTAACGTGACATATGTGAATGTCAGTCAGTTCCCAAGGCCACTGGTTCTGCTGCTGTTCAATGTTAAAGATGACAGGACCAATGGGGTCTCAATATACTTCTTTTTTTTACTAATCTGATGTTTCACTGAAGAAACAATTTATCATCCACGATATTAAATACCTCGCTGGCACTGTATATGTAGGAGCCTCTTTGAAAACACAGCTCTGTGTGAAGTTTTGTCTTTAAAAAGAAGGAAAAAACTTTTAAGCGCGGTTAATCGCGATTAATCGCGATTAATTAATCGCAATTTCAAAATGTGCGATTAATTAGTTAATTTTTTTTAATCGATTGACAGCCCTAATATATATATATGTATATATATCTAGATGTATATATGTATGTATATATATGTATATATGTATGTATATATATGTGTATATATATATTAGTGCTGTGAAAAATAACGCGTTAACGCGTTATGATTAAATTACAGGATTAATTAGTTAATTTTTTTACCGCATTCAACGCATGCGCAGAATGAGCTTCCAATATACCGATTCAATCTGAACTATTCCCGGTTCTAATGCAGTCAGACGTTAACTGCTATCCAAGCAAGCAACATGTATAATTCCGATGAGCCTGGGGACCTTCTGGATGGGAAGTTCGTGTTCCAAAAATTCAAAGATGGAACATTAAATAAATCAAAAGTGATATGTACATTCTGCGGCAAGACGCTGTCGTTTCACCATAGCACAACCAGCCTTAAGTACCATCTCAACGCGAAGCATGCGTTTGTCGGTGAGGTGAGTGGAATGCGCCAAGCCACCCTCACTGAACAACGTCGGCCCCTCACTAAGTCTGCCTGACAAGCTAACGAGCAGAGTTGCAGAATGGATTGCAAAAAGCTGTCGACCAATTAATATTGTTGAGGATGAGGGGTTCACCGAAGTTTTGCGAGTGGCAACGGGGGACCCGAGCATCAAAGCACCGCAAAGACGCGATATCATGACTAAAATCCACGAGCTGTATGAAGCTGAAAAGAACAAAAAGGAAAAAGACTTGGCTGCTACGGAACATGTGGCGCTGACAGGGGATCACTGGACCTCTGTGAGTAATGATATTTATCTGGGTGTAACTGCACATCTAATAACCGACAAATGGAAATTAAAGTCGTTTGCACTGACGTGCATGAAAACCGAAGAGCGCCACTTTGCAGAGGCATGTGCGAAACAGTTCAAAACTATTGCAAGCAACTGGGCAATTGATCAGAAAACGACCACGATAGGGACAGACAGTGCTCGCAATATGGTAGCCGCGGCTAGACGACTGTCATATGAGCACACGCCGTGCATCGCTCACATTTAGCAGAGAAGCATCACCGTGAGCCTCGCTGACAGCGGGTTTGTGAATGCGTTGTCCAAGTGTCGCAAAATTGTCGGCCACTTCAAGCACAGCCCAGCAAACACGGCGGAGCTCAACGCAAAGCAAGATAACCGCATGCAGGCGCAGCCGCCACGGATCCAAGACGTCCCGACACGCTGGAACTCAACGCTGGAACTCAACGCTGGACATGGTGAAACGTCTGATCCGCAATACGGATGCAGTGACGGCAGCCCTGGACCAGCAGAACCACAAACTAGTGATGCTGACGCCACAGGAATGGGACCGACTGCAGAGACTGGAGTCTCTTCTAGAGCCCTGCAAGTAAGACATCCATGATAACGTGACTATTCTAACATTAAGTTGGACTGATTAAATTCAAATTATATTTGTGTACCTGTTTTAATAACTTAATTATCTCTCTCACCTCCATCTTCCTCTGTGTGTGTGTGTGTTTGTGTGTGTTTCCACTGAAGGTATGTAACTGGAATTCTGGGTGGGGAGGCCTATGTCTCCTGCTCTGTGGTTCTGCCTGCACTCTGCCACCTGCGTCATGTAATGGAAGTCACCGAAGATGACCCTGCATATGTGGTGAAATTTAAGACGGCATTCAAGACAGACCTAGCCTCCCGCCAAGAAAATACCAACAATGAAGAATGACTGCTCAAGATTGCAACAGTGCTGGATCCACGTTTTAAAGACCTGAAGAGCCTACCCAAGAGTGAGAGACCAGAGAGGTGGACCACACTTGAGAGATTGCTGCAGGAACAGTCACCCAGGGCCAGGAGGCCACAAGCTGCTGAAGATGGGCCACCAAGAAGAACATGAGCCTTCTGGTAATGGGCTCAGATTGTGACTCGGATGAAGAGGTGCAGCAGCCTCACAGAGCAGAGCCCAGCGTTGGTCTGGAGGACTGGGCCTTGGAGTGGTGGTCATCTCGTTCAGGAGCCCATGAGCAGTTGGCCTCACTAGCTCGCAAATACCTCGCCACTCCTTCTTCCACGGTTCCATGTGAACGACGGTTCTCAGTCGCAGGACACATTGTGCAAAAGAAGCGGTCATCTTTACTGTCAGAGAATGTGAACAAGTTAGTTTGCCTCACCAGCTGCTAAAGGAAGACTAGCTAGGCGGGCCTTTAGATTGTGTCATGTGTTAATGGTTGACAAAAAAGAGAAACATGTTCTGTTTAAACATTCTGTTTAGAATGAGGTTATATTAATGTTCCTAAACTGATAAATAACTGCTGAGTTGCAGCACCATTGTTTGTTTGTTTTTTAATAAAAAAAAGAATGTATAAATGATACGTCTTTTGTCATAAATCTTTATGTTCTCACAAAAATATACCGAGAATATCGATAATATGTGATTAATCATGATTAATCCACAGAAACCTGTGATTAATTTGATTACAAATGTTAATCGTTTCACAGCCCTAATATATATATGTATGGATATATATATGTATATGTATGTATATATATATGTATATATTTATATATATATGGCGCTTGTGTACGCTTCTCATCTGTAAACACCAAGACAGACTCACCTGAGCAGCTGCGTCGCTGTCTGTGATCTGCTGGTCGAACTCGCTTGTTTAAGACAAGAATTATGGCGCCAGTCATGGGAGAACCCGCTACTGCCCCCTAATGGCGAACACAAGTATCGCACTGCAGCTACTTCAGGTGAAAGCAAGTGAGTTTGAAGTTAACACAACACGTTTATAATGATAATAACAAGAAAATACGGCTGGTGGGGGCAAGGTACTAACACAATACAATAACAATTCTGACAACAGTATTTCCCCGTACATCGCCCAGGCTGCCACCCTGAGCTGAAGAGGTGAGAAACGTTATCCATCATATTGATGCTGAGAGGGAAATGAAGTTTAGCAATGAGTTTTCTTTAAATTTCCCTTTAATGTCTTAAAATCATGACTGACATTAAGACAATACTTAGTGTGGTTACACATTTTCAGAAAATCTTATGTTTGAATATGCAAATGAAGCATTACGTAATGGTAACTTTAGGATAAATCTACACACGCAAAGACACAAAAGTAGTAAAATAAATGAGCGATTAAACATCTCTCTTGTTCTGCCTGTTTTGTGATACACATTCCTAAAAGGAGGATACTTTTTGTGTATCTGGCAACACTGAGATCGGTCGACCAATGACTGTTCTCTCTACAGTCAGAGCTCGCGCAAGAAGGTGGAACGTAAGGGAGATACCATTTCCAAAACTTGTAAGGGGTAAAAGACCCAGAGAAACACAAATATCCGACGAAGCAAAATCCCGGACGTCTTTGGAATCCCTGCCGGACGCATTTCTCAAAAAGAGGACATGTCCGGAGGAAAGAGGGTGTCTGGTCACCCTACTTTAACGAGGAAGACCACCGTTAAAACAAGCAGTTCACCTCTGCTCCCAGTCTCACATCCTCTCACGCTGAGAGAGAGAGATTTTTTAATTTATTTTTTAAACCTTTATTTCAAACTTTGCACCACAAAAAAACAAATTACAATCAACACACATCTCTTTTACTGCAGCACCAATCCTGAAAAAGAAAATTGTTCATGATGCTCAGGTTCTTTAATAACAAAAACAAAGCTGCTCCCCTGAGGCCAGGAGGTGTAAGGGAGATACCATTTCCAAAACGTGTAAGGGATAAAAGACCCAGAGAAACACAAATATCCGACGAAGCAAAATCCCGGACGTCCTTGGAATCCCTGCCGGGCGCATTTTTTAGGTCTCAAAAAGAGGACATGTCCGGGGAAAAGAGGACGTCTGGTCACCCTACTTTAACGAGGAAGACCACCGTTAAAACAAACTGTAGTATATTTTCATCTACTGTATAATATCAGTCTATATGAAACCTACAAGTCAGCGCTCAAGGTTCAAGAATCAAATGACATGCCTGAGTTGGGGTTCGAACATCTGAAAGTCCAAAACAACAACCTGGTGTGTAAACAAAAACCTGCCTGAGAGGCGATTCTGCCTATCTGTTGATTGGACCCCGGGGGCCGGATCAATGAGTTTCTCCTGCCTGTTGGGTATATTATGAGAAGCTGAAGACATGAATATTAGACTTCTCTCAATTCGGCATCCTGAGAATCTCCAGACGGTCCGGACGTTTGTTTCTGACCTGTACCTTTGAGAATAAACTAAATACTCTTAAAGTGCAGTGTCTCTCGAGTGATCCTTTCTTCATCATCAATTCCATCATCATCCTCCGGCTGGCGAGAAGATACGACAAAACAATTCACCTCTGCTCCCAGTCTCACATCCTTGCTGAGAGAGAGAGAAATAGATCTTTTTTTTTTTTTTTTTAAACCTTTATTTCAAACTTTGCACCACAAATAAACAAATTAAAATCAACACACATCTCTTTGACTGCAGCACCAATCCTGAAAAAGAAAATTGTTCATGATGCTCAGGTTCTTTAATAACAAAAACAAAGCTGCTCCCCTGAGGCCAGGAGGTGTTCCTGCCCTCAGTCGACCTCGCCTCTTGCCCTCTTCTCCTCCTCCACCAGCAGCACCTTCCTGAGGTCTCAGGATCTTCTTCATCCTGTAGACCTCCTGCGGAGTGAAGGCTCCTCTCTCGTCTTCATCGTGAGGAAGGTGGCGGAGAGGAAGAACTTGTCCTGGCAGAAGTAATCCTTCACCTGGACATGCCACACCTGCTTCGTCTTTCAACTCCTCCACACTGTAGTGAGGAAGAGGAGTGGAGTCTTCCTCCTCCGATCTGGACTCTGGCTCCGCCCCTCTCCTCCCCGACCTCCGTCTGCCCGCCGTCACCTTCTTCGCCTGCAGGTTTTCTCCTTCCTCCCTACACTTCCTCTTTAGCCAGGGGACTCTGAGGCTCCTCCCCCTCCATGTCCACCTCACTGTCCGACAGCACCACCTCTCTGGCACCTGCCCCCCTCTCTTCCTCTGACTCACCCTTTTCTACCTCTTCTTCTTCTTCTTCCTCCTCACCCTCCTGGTCTGCACCAGCCTCTTCTCTCCTCTCCTCCTCTAACTCCTCACCCTGCTGGCCTGTGACCGTCTCCCCCTCTCCCTCCTCACCGTGCTGGACTGGACCAGTGCCCCCCTCCTCTTCCTGGGCACCCCCCATCTCTGCCTGCTCTCTCTCCTCATCCTGCTGGGAGCCCCCAGTTCCTGCCTGCCTGCTCCCTCCCCTCCCCCCTCTGGGAAACTGCAGTCCCTGGTTGCTCCCCCTCCCCCCTGCTGTGCACCCCCCCGTGCCCTCTGCACCTCCCGGCCACCCTGATGAACACCCGGAGGCGGAGCTCTCCACCCTGATGAACACCCGGAGGCGGTGACCCTAACCATGCATGCCCCTGATGACCACCCCCGACACCACGACCGCGTTCACCTTCTCCACGCTGTCTAAGAACAGAACCACCGCTCCGTTCATACGGGCAGCGGACCTCACGCAGTCGTCGCCGACCACGTCGCCCACTGCCAGCCCCACCTCCTCCTCCGAGCACGGGGAACTCTGCGCCACTATAATCCCGTGCGCCTGCGTGAGGAAGCTCAAGTCCTCCATGACTCTAGCTCCCAGCTAGCGCTAGCGCGCACACAGACACACTAACAAAACCTCCGTGAACTCACACAGACATTCGGGTGAAATCCACAGACACTCACAACAAACATACCTTTTAACGAGGAAAAACACCGTTCAAACAAACAATTCACCTCTGCTCCGCAGTCTCACGTCCTCTCACGCTGAGAGAGAGAGAGAGAGAGAGAGAGAGAGAGAGAGAGAGAGAGAGAGAGAGAGAGAGAGAGATGAAGAGTTACTGACTGCTGACCCCTGGTGGTGACAACAGGTAAATGCACCAGACTGTAACGAGTAGAAAAGGCACACAAACACGTTTCAATGTAAAATAGCTTTGAACCTGTCAAATTAAACTGACATTATTTAAAATCAAGATTTCTTGTTCAGTATAAAAACCAGATGTGTGTCTCTTAACACGGTCCTCCTCTGACCCAAGCCCGTTGGTTCCTACTGATCCATTCAGTAATAATCAGGAGGAATGTGTTTACATTCTTTACTTGATGGGACAAAGTATGGATTCATTAAATAAAGTCAGACAGATTTCAGTTTCCTTAAGGAATAAGCAGCAAGCCAAAGAAACGGTGACATCCAGCTCGAGCTTCTCGTTGATCACGTGTTGGTGACGTCAGAGCAGGCGGGCTCACGTCGGACACGCACCCCCGCGCATGCGTAGTGCGCAGGTGGACTCTGGCTCCTCTCCAGCGAGCCGCTGTGTTGTCTCCGTGTCTCCAGGAGAAATGCTGAGACTGTTGGTGAAGCAGCAAGTCGACGCGGTCGTTGAAGAGGCTTTTGTGCTGTTGGACACACTAACAGCAGCTTATGAGGACACCGCGTCTCGTCTCGGAGAACATGAGCTACACACATCAGGTTGGTGCTGCTTCACGATGGTTCCCGGGCTTCATCTCGTTTGACGGCTTCAAGTCACATGGAGTCCGTTTCCAGCTCGTGGACTGGAGTTAGCGAGACTTGTGGTGGATGTGGTTCGTTTCCAGCTCTCCTCTGATCTCATTCATCAGGGAGGAACTTTAAACACCTCACGGTGCTCGAGGCAAACTGGTTACGGGATCTGCACGTGGACATCTTTTGGGACGGTCTTCAAAATGGCTGCCAGAGCAACTTCTGGAGGAGGAAGCCGGCCGTAAAGTGATCAGACTGCCGTAAAGTGATCAGACTGATGTACAGTGATCAAGATCTTGACTAGTATTAGTACAGTGATGGTTACTGTGTATTTACTAGTATTAGTACAGTGATGGTTACTGTGTATTTACTAGTATTAGTACAGTGATGGTTCCTGTGTATTTACTAGTATTAGTACATTGATGTTACTGTGTATTTACAAGTATTAGGACAGTGATGGTTACTGTGTATTTACTAGTATTAGTACAGTGATGGTTACTGTGTATTTACTAGTATTCGTACAGTGATGGTTACTGTGTATTTACTAGTATTAGCCCAGTGATGGTTACTGTGTATTTACTAGTATTAGTACAGTGATGGTTCCTTTGTATTTACTAGTATTAGTACAGTGATGTTACTGTGTATTTACTAGTATTAGTACAGTGATGTTACTGTGTATTTACAAGTATTAGTCCAGTGATGTTACTGTGTATTTCCTAGTATTAGTCCAGAGGGTGAGCCGTCTGACCAGAGGTCAGGGCCGGAGTGGGGCCACTTTTCAGCCCGGGAATTTCAGGCTCAAGACCAGCCCACTTTTTTCATGGTAGTGGAAATTGGATAAATGAAGCAACAGTTCAACTCTTACTATCCTGTAGTTCTTTTATTAATACCATGGTCCAACAAATAATGTAAAGGTTAAATACAACAATAATAATCCACTTAAAATGAGAAGTTAACAAAAAATATGCATAACATTAAAAAAGGCAGAAGGGCATAGCAGAGGTGTCAGACTCAGATTAGGCAGTAGGCCAGATTTGTTGGAGTGAGACCTCATGGGGGCCGTCATGGTCATTGTCATGGTCATTATCATTTTTCTGCATGTGTATTATATAGTGGTGATTTACTCCTTTACTACACCCACTTCTGAGCAAACAATGCATATTGGTTCATCAAGTACTGTCATATACTGCTCTTTCTTAGAATATATAACTTTAATTCATATTGTTTCCTCTGTTATCCTCTCTACCTGTCCCTGTAGTCATGGCCTCCTCATTGCAAATGTCGGGCTCATCATTTTCAGCAGAAGACTGTCTTATCTGCTGCTCCGAAGCTACAAAGAAAAATTAAGAGTGATATTACTGCATACTTCAATATCAATATCAATAGTATATATCAATATTTCCATAATATTTGCAAAGTCTATGGATTGCCATATTTTGGGTGATATAAAAAGGCTAATATTTTAATTCAATTTAATATTTTGCTTGGGAATAGGTTGACAACGCTACAATGATATTAATCAAGGCTACAACGTTAGCCGAATAGTTATGTTGCTAATCATTAGGCCTTTGTCTCTCTTTACCAGTTGCCACTTGTGTTTGTCCTCTTGAAAATAAATCTGTAAACTTGGCACATTTGGCAGCATCCTCCTCCAACGCCTTTCTTTTTTTCAACCTGGATTTTTCAGCCCCTCCTGCCCTCTTCCTCCCGTCCATCCTCCCTGACGCGTATCGTTGCGGTCGGGCCGGCCCAGCTATTCGTAGCTGAGAAAACTTTTTGGAAAAGACCGCGAAGGGCCGAACCAACTCGATTAGGAAGTGCTCCTCTCCCAAATTGAGTTGGTTGGTTCCATAATGGACTGAACCAACTCTATTATTTGGGAGGGGTGAACTTCCTCGCATGGTACAACCCATGCAGTGGCTGCGGTGTCAGAATGCAGAACGTGTGTAGCCCACTTTAAGAGAAGATGGACTAACGTGACAAATGTCAACAAATACAATTCTCGACCGGCCCAGAAGTGAAGCGGCCCACCGGGAACTCTCCCGATTCTCCCGATTACCCACCCCGGGCCTGCCAGAGGTGGTGCCCCTGTGTGTCGGAGGCTCTGGTGACTCTAGTCCAGGTCTCCTTCGGGTCTGTTTGATGGACTCGTTCAGACCATTTGGGCGTTGTAAATGATGCTGGCTTCTTTAAGGCTGATGCGGTTGTTAAAACTTCAAAGCGTATGTTTGTTCAGGATGTGGCAGTGATGATGGGTTTGCGGTTGCTTGTCAAAGACTCTGAGTGCTCTCTTATACAGAGATTCTATGGGCTTGAGTGCTGCTGTGCATGTGAGTGACCAGCTGGTCAGATCATGGACTGTAGGAATGACCTGGCTGCGTTCTCTGTCGAGCTGTTTCTGATGTGCCTGAAGTTTCCTAGGTTGAATGTGATGTAGGTCGCTACCTTTTTTACATGGCTCTTAAAGGTCAGGGTGGAGTCTAGAGTTACTCCTAGGGGCTTAAACTCGGTCACTAAGTCTAGCTCTGTTCTCTTTACGAATATGTTCAAGTTTGTTATTTTTTTGGGCACGTTTGGAAAAAGCCATACATACAGTTTTTTTATCATTCAACAGGAGGCAGGATTTAGTGAGCCACGCCTGGACATCAGACAGAGCGGATGATAGGATGCATAAAGCTTCTTGGTTGTTTTTAGCTGATGTAAAGATTACAGCATCATCCGCATACATCTGTGTATGTATATTCTGACAGGAGTTGGGTAGTGTGTTAATAAACGGGAAATAAAAGCGGCCCTTGAGGAACACCTACAGACAGGGAAACCTAGCACCATCAACAGTAACGGTTTGTTTTCTGATGGTCTTTGTTGAGATGCTCGACAAGAAGTTAGGCAACCTATTTCTCTGCTATTTTAGATATTATCGGTACGCTGCAAATTGGTCTGTAGTTAAACATGCCAACATTTTTTTCCCAGACTTGAAGATTGATGTACCACTGCCACCTTCCAGGCTGAGGGGACCCCTGCATGTTTGAGGGATAGGTTAACCAGATGAGTTACGGGTTGGACCAAGGAGTCCTTCTGTTCCTGCAGCAGGTACCATGGGGAAGAGAGACAAACCATGGTCCACTCGCCATCTTGGAGTTCACTACAGATCTGAGACGCATCAGTCAAGGAAAACCTGGTGGCAGACCTGTCCAGTTAGGACCATAACAAGATGGCCAGGGATCAGGTTACGGAATTGAGGAAGTCAGTAACGGGGCTGAGGTTGGAGGAGGTCCCGTTGGGCCCCTGTGTGACACCCTGGCAAGACGTTGGTGGCAGAGAAGTTCGTCTAGCACGGATGTACGAAGGTGGGCCGGGACTTGTGTTGAGTGGCAGCGCATCACGGTCCACCGTCACATAGAGGCCTCTTTGGCTCAGTTCTTGGTACCAGAGAAGAGGTTTGATCAGGTAAATGTGGACTTAGTAGGACCTTTGCCCCATCCCGTGGGTTCACCCACCTCCTCACAATGGGAGACAGCGCCACTCGCTGGTCAGAAGCTGTTCCGTTGTCATCTAAATCGGTGGATGAGGTGGTTTGGGCTTTTGTTCGGACCTGGGTCGCCAGGTTCAGAGCCCCAGTGCAGTGGCAAGAAGCCTGTGTGTGATGCTCCATCCAACAACGGCCTTCCACCCGCAGGCTGATTGTTTATGGGAGCGGTTCCATCGCTCTATTAGAACTGCTGGGAATGTTGCTGATGGTTTTGTGGATTGAAATAAACGGCCACAAGTTGCGGCCAAAGGGAATACTTCCCTCTTTGTTATTTCCACGCTCCGACACTAGCTTGTTATTCAGGAGGACCTCTGCTATGTCATGGTTATTTTGGTGAGAATTTACTGTCCAGTTTTTGAGAAATTCAGATGTATTTGAGAGTGTAGGTCCTGTATGTGGTGAGAGAATGAGAGGTTGAGTAGCTTTGTTCTCTCTGACATGTGGAGCTTCTTGCTGACGTCTCCCCGTCTCTTATCATTATTATGTCAGAGCATCCCGGCCCTCGCTCTACAGTCTCCTTTCTACCGGTTAATACTGGAACAGCACACGGTCGCTGTGTCTCTCTACGTCTGGCGTTCTTGTAACTCGTGTCTGGGAGAGAGATGTGTGTGTGCTCTAAGTCATCTTTGTAGTTTTAATTTCAGCCTAATATAAAACTATGCACAAGTATAACACACTTTCCTCTATTTTTGTGGCAGCACACAGCACAAAACATTTGATCTTCCACATATTCCAACCACGGGGTCCATCCCACGTCTCTTATTTAGTCATTTCCTCACTTCAAGCGGAAGTTGTTCTGAGTCGCCATATTGACCTCCGTCCCAAAGCTCTGATTTCTGATGTGAGGAGCGAGGAGGGATCTCTGAGGAGCCATGAGGATGCAAGAGAGCTACCAGGAAGGGTAGGGTTAGGGAATACTTCTGTTACTCATGGTATTACTTAATGTATTACTCATCATATTACTCATGTTATTACTTAATGTTTTACTCATGGTATTACTTATGGTATTTTTCACCAGTGCTGTCTATGTGCTGTGGTGTTTTCTAAATCCTGACTGAAACTCCTCAAATACAATATTTGTATGTAGAAAGTCACACAACTGATTTGCGACCACTTTCTCAAGGATCTTGTAGAGGAAGGGGAGGTTAGAGATCGGTCTGTAGTTAGCCAACACCTCTGAAGATGGTGTTACTCACGGTATTACTTATGATATTACTCGTGGTGTTAATCACAGTGAAATGTTACTTTCTTGATTCTATTTGTTCTGAGTTTGTACTTGTGGTTGAATTCACTGATTGTAAGTCTCTCTGGATAAAAGCGTTAGCTAAATGACATGTGATGTAATTTAGTTTGAATAACTTGTGTTGTTACTTCACTGTAAATTAAAGCCATTTTAGCTGAGCCTGTAACACCCTGTTAATGTTGTGGCCGTCTCCCCAGAGATTGGTTCATTCCCTTCACCTGCCCCCAGTCTCTCCTGATTGGTTCATTCCCTTCACCTTCCCACATCCTTTCCTGATTGGTTTATTCCCTTTACCTGCCCCCAGCCTCTCCTGATTGGTTCATCCCTTCACCTTCCCCCAGCCTCTCTTGATTGGTTAATTCCCTTCACCTGCCTCTAGTCTCTCCTGATCTATTCATTCCCTTCACCTGCCCCCAGCCTCTCCTGATTGGTTCATTCCCTTCACCTGCCCCCAGATTCCAAATTCCTTGAATGTCTCCACTAATAAAAGTTGATATCAGTCTGAAGTCACCGTTGTTCATCATGTGCTCCTTGCAGATGTCCCCCCTGAGGGACTGGACCAGGACCCGGAGGACCCGGAGCCCCTCCACATAAAAGAGGAGCCGGAGCCCCTCCACATAAAAGACCTGCAGGATCTCTGGACCCGTCTAGAGGGGGATCAGCTCAGTGTGCTGCAGGAGGCCGATATCGCCAAGTTCTCATCCATTGTTGTTACTTTGAAGAGTGAAGATGACAAACCTCAGACCTCACAGCTTCATCAAAGCCAGACGGAGGACGACAGAGAGGCGGAGCCTCCATCCGGCAGCTCAGCTACACCAATAGAAACAGAAACAGAAACTGATGGTGAGGACTGTGGGGGATCAGGACCAGCCAGGAACCTAAATCCACTTTGTCTTTCGCATCCAAATGCTGTTGATGAAAAGGCTTCAGGATCTTCTGAGACTGAAGTCATTCATGGTGATTGGCAAGAACCGTTGTCAGATTCTGGACCTGAAAGTGAAGATGGGGTTGATATTTGGAAGGAGACCAGGGAATCCTTCAGCTTCTTCAAGTGTAGTAAACGGTGTTACCACAAGGGGTTTCTGCAGAAACACATGCGGTGTCATTTTGGAAAAATATCCTCCAGCTATTTGGATCAAAAGAAATGTTTTAGAGAGAAGCCAAAGAAAGAATCACGGCCAAGAGGTCTAACAGGAGAGAAGCCATTCAGTTGTGATGTTTGTGGGATGAAATGTACAACCCAGGGATCTCTGAAGACACACATGGTAGTACACACAGGAGAGAAACCATTTAGTTGTGATGTTTGTGAGAAAAGATTTACACAACAGGGCTCGCTGAAGACACACATGAGAGTCCACACAGGAGAGAAACCATTCAGTTGTGATGTTTGTGGAAGAAGATTTCCCAAACAGGGAGATCTGAATAGACACATGTGTGTCCACACAAGAGAGAAACCATTCAGTTGTGATGTTTGTGGGAAAAGATTTACAGTACAGGGAAGTGTGAAGAGACACATGAGTGCCCACACAGGAGAAAAACCATTCAGTTGTGATGTTTGTGGGTACAAAACTTCAGACCAGGGATCTCTGAAGAAACACATGACAGTCCACACAGGAGAGAAACCAATCAGTTGTGATGTTTGTGGGAAAAGATTTGCAGTCCAGGGACATCTGAAGGTACACATGAGAGTCCACACAGGAGAAAAACCATTCAGCTGTGACGTTTGTGGGAAAAGATTTACAGTACAGGCACGTGTGAAGACACACATGAGAGTCCACACGGGAGAGAAACCATTCAGTTGTGATGTTTGTAGGGAAAGATTTTCAGAACGGCGACAGCTGAAGACACACATGAGAGTCCACATGGGAGAGACCATTTGAAATTAATGTAAAATGTTTTCACGGCTGAGTGTCGGCTGACTGCTGCGGTCCGGCTTGATGCAGCCAAATGTGAGCCAGCTGTGGCGCATTTAATTTGAGCCATATATGTGTGTGTGTCTGTTTTGTATTTCTAGTCCTGTTATAATCTAATATAGTTTGTAAAAGTGTTGATTCTAGTTCTGCTTATTAATTTTGATATAAATGCAGATAAGGACGCGGGGCCTGGTACATTATAACAGATATAATTGTTGGATGTGAAGGACTAAGAACAAGGCTTTCAAATGAGTTGTAGTTTCATTTAGGATGTATTAATAGGCTCGAGTCAAAGATGGCTGCCACTCCACCTCCTCGGCCGGTGACTCGAGGAACCACCGGGCTCGGGTCTGAGTGCCACACACCGGATCCAGAAGTAAGACCGTGTTCAGAGACACACAACTGGTTTTGATACTGAACACATCAAGTTGAGTCGTGTCTCTTGGCAACGCGCTGTATCTCGCGGTAACAACTACTGCCCAGAGACTGACGGCACGACGCGCTCCGAGCTGCTCAACATGCTCTTTGGTGAGTTGGTAACTCTGGTTCCAACCGTTTTCTTTACGACATTCAGAGCACGAAGCAGCAACCGACGATTATCTCTGGAGATATAGAGGAGTGATGCAGAATGACGTCTCCCTCCTTCGGTGTGGTTGTTGTCAGTCTGTGGTTGGTTGACGTGGACGTGCTCCACAGCAAAGTGCTGCAGGGACGACGTTGTTTTGAACTTAGCGTCTCACTGGGTCCCTCAACAAAAGGCTGTTGGGATTTGTTTTTTAAAGTTTGCTTGCCTGTAAACAATATTACGAATTAAATATATTCTGGCTGACAGTAGACACTGAGTGTGGACGCTGGATCTCTGTCTCATGGGACATGTTTCATGTATTTCATCATGAGAGTCAACTGTAATTGGGTTTGCTTTACTTTTTATATAAATCATCTTATTGTAACTGGAACCATCGATTCAGACAGATTTGGGTGAGTAGCAGAGTCAGAAATAGAGTCAGTAGTAATAGAGTCAGTAGTAGTAGAGTCAGTAGTAGTGGAGTTGGTAGTAGAGTTAGTAGTAGAGTCAGTAGTAAAAGAGTCAGTAGTAGTAGTCCACCATGGACAGACCCAAATCCATCACAGACTTCTCTTCCTTCTTCTACCAGGAGTTTTCCCCACCAGGAAGTTTTCCCACTTTTCCTAACAGGAAATTTCCCCACTAGGAAGTTTCCCCACCAGGAGTTCTCCCGACGTTAACATCTCAACATGAATCGAGCAGTGTTCTGCACATGTGCAGTAGGAGCTCTTTGGTTTGGGGACAGACTCAACACTCCAGGAAAAGTTTCTACACACGGACTGGTGTAGGTTTGCCTCTCAAGCCACCTGTGGCTCACAGATTGACATTGACCGCGATGCTTCCTCTGTCTTAAACTGCATTACCACCACCATTGACGGCGTCACTACAGAGAAGCAGATCACCACGTACCCCAACCAGAAGCCTTGGATGAACAAGGATGTGCGGCTCCTGCTGAAGGCCCGTAACATTGCCTTCAGATTGGGGGATGCACAAGCCTACAGCACATCCAGAGCAAACCTGAGAAGGGGCATCATAAAGGCCAAGCACTGCCACAAGCTGAAGATAGAGGGTCACTTCTCCAACACTGACCCCAGGCGCATGTGGCAGGGCATCCAGGCCATCACCGACTACAGACCAAGCAACGCCTACTCCACCGCTTCAGACATCTCCTTCCTGAACGAGCTGAATGACTTTTATGCTCGCTTCGAGAGGGACAACAGGGACACTGCCGCCAAGATGCCACTCTCAGCAGACCACCTGCCTCTTACACTCTCCACCACTGAAGTGTTCACAGCACTCAGCAGGATCAACGGACGCAAGGCTGCTGGTCCTGACGGTATTCCTGGCCGTGTGCTCAGGGCATGTGCGGAGCAGCTCGCTGGGCCATTTACTGACATTTTCAACCTGTCCCTGGCCCAAGCTGCTGTGCCTACATGTTTCAAGACCACGTCCATCGTACCGGTGCCAAAACACTCCAAGCCGACGTGCCTCAATGACTACCGCCCTGTTGCACTCACTCCCATTGTCATGAAGTGCTTTGAGCGGCTGGTTCTGGCACACATGAAGGTTTCCTTCCCACCCACCCTGGACCCACACCAGTTTGCCTACCGCAGCAATAGGAGCATAGACGATGCAGTCTCCACAGTACTGCACTCTGTGCTCACACATCTGGAAAATAACAACAGTTGTGCACGACTGCTATTTGTGGACTTCAGTTCAGCATTCAACACCGTCATCCCCTCCAAGCTAATCACTAAACTTGGAGAGCTGGGCATCAATACCTCCCTCTGCAACTGGATTATGGACTTCCTGACCAACAGACCACAGTATGTAAGGTCAGGCAACATCTGCTCCGCCACTGCCACACTCAACACCGGTGTGCCACAGGGCTGTGTGCTAAGCCCATTCCTGTATTCTCTCTTCAAGATTCAAGATTCAAGATGTTTTATTTGTCACATACACACACAGGGTGTGCAGTGAAATGAAAGTGGCATGCTCAGCAGGAATGTGCAAGGGCAACAAGTACACACTATTTACAATAAAAAACAACACAATATTTACAGTAAGTGTGTGTGTGTGTGTGTGTGTGTGTGCCTAAGAGGGGCAGTTGTGTGGGTCTATGTGGGGGTCCTGGTGAGGTCGGAGTTCACAGTCCTGATGGCCTGAGGAAAGAAACTCTGTCTCAGTCTCTCTGTTCTTGCAGCGTGACTACGGAGGCGCCTGCCTGACCGCAGCAGCTGAAACAGTCTGTTGTTGGGGTGGTGAGGATCCTTCATGATCCTGCCGGCTCTGGTTCTGCACCTCCTGGTGTACAAGTCCTGCAGGGTGGGAGTGTAGTTCCAATAGTGCGCTCAGCCGAACGCACTACTCTCTGCAGAGCCTTCCTGTCCTGAGCGGAGCAGTTGCCAAACCAGGCTGTGATGCTTCCTGTCAGGACGCTCTCTACAGCTCCAGAGTAGAAGGACTGAAGGATCCTCTGGGAAACTTTAAATTTCCTCAGCTGCCTGAGGTGGTAGAGGCGCTGCCTTGCCTTTCTCACCAGAGTGTCTGTGTTCGTTGACCATGTCAGATCCTCGGTGATGTGGACTCCCAGGTATTTATACCGCTCACCCTCTCCACAGTAGTCCCGTTAATCCCCAGTGGTGAGTACGTCCTCTGTTGTTGTACCCTCCTAAAGTCCACAATCAGCTCCTTAGTTTTGGTGACATTCATGATGAGGCTGTTGTCCTGGCACCAGAGTGACAGATCAGCAACTTCCTCCAGGTAGGCCTTCTCGTTGTTGTCGGAGATCAGGCCCACCACCACTGTGTCATCCGCAAACTTGATGATGGTGTTGGAGCTGAACCTGGCCACACAGTCATGTGTGTACAGGGAGTACAGTAGGGGGCTGAGGACGCAACCCTGGGGGGATCCTGTGTTCAGGGTGAGGGGTTTGGAGGTGTGTCTGCCCACCCTGACCACCTGTGGCCTGGCGGTCAGGAAGTCCAGGATCCAAGCACACAGGGGTGTTCAGTCCCAGCTCAATCAGCTTGCCGGCCAGTCTGGAGGGACTATGGTGTTGAAAGCTGAACTATAATCAATGAACAGCAGTCTCACATAGCCCCCTCTGGCTGTCCAGATGAGAGAGTGTGGTGTGCAGTACCTGGGAGACAGCATCATCCGTGGATCTGTTTGGGCGATAAGCAAACTGCAGCGGGTCCATGGAGGAAGGAGGAGGCGCAGATGTAGTCCTTTATCAGGCTCTCAGCATTTCATGACCACCGAGGTGAGGGCCACGGTCGGTAGTCATTCATACATGCTGGAGAAGCATTCTTGGGCACAGGGACAATAGTGGATCTCTTGAAGCAGGCGGGGACCACGGACTCAGCCAGGAGAGGTTGAATATTGTGGTGAACACTGGAGCTAGCTGGTTAGCACAGGTCTTCAGTACTCGCCCAGATATGCCATCTGGACCTGCAGCTTTCCTGGTGTTCACCCTCAACAGAGCCCTCCTCACACTGTGCTCGGTCACAGAGAGTGTGTGTTCATCCCCAGCGGTAGAACTCACCTCGGCTACGCTTAACGGTGTTGTTGTTAGCGGCGAGCTAGCGCTGTTGTTGCTAGCCTCAAACCGTGCATAAAATGAGTTCAGGTCGTCCGCTAGGGATGCGTCGGCACTCACCATTGCGCGGGTCTGCTCTGGTAGTCTGTGATAGTCCGTAGCCCCTGCCATAGGCGCCTGGTGTCGCGCTGCTCCATCTGTGATTCTACTCTGTCTCGGTACCTCCTCTTGGCCTCCTTCACCGCCTCCTCAGTCCATAGACCGCTGCCTTGTACTCGTCCATGTTGCGGATACAAGACCGGAGTTATAGGCAGCAATGCAGGCGTTCACAGCTTCACGGATGGATCTATCAACCCACGGCTTTTGGTTAGGAAAGACCCTAACTTTTACCGTGGGGCGATGGTGTCCGCTAAGCGTTGCTATGAGGCTCATTGCTACTTCCATAAACTCGCTGGCGTCACTGGAACTGGATTGGATCATGTCCCAGTCGACGACACGCAGAGCGTCCTGTAGCTCAGCCTCTGATTGGTCAGACCACCGCTTACGCCCTCGTCACTACCGCTTCCGCGATCTTTTGTCGGTACTCGGTAGCAGGAAAATGGCGGCATGGTCTGATTTGCGAGCGGAGGAGAGAGACAGCCTTGTAGCCTCTCTTGAATGGCGTATAGCAGTGGTCCAACGTTCTTTCCTCTGGTAGCACACGTAATGTGCTGGTGAAAGTTCGGCATGACTTTTAAGGTTTGCCCTATTAAAGTCCCCAGCCACCACCACAGCCGCGTCGGGATACTTGTTCTGATGCCGACATAACACATCATGTAGGTCCGATAGTGCTACGTCGGTGTCCGCTTGTGGTGGTATGTAGACGGCTGTGGTGATGACCGAGCTGAACTCCCGGGGAAGGTAGAATGGACGGCATGAGATCGTCAGATGTTCCAGGTTCGGCGAGCAGGAACGAGAAAGAGTCTTAATGTTCTTGGGGTCACACCACTTGTTGTTAGTCATGAAGCAAACCCCTCCACCCTTAGATTTACCAGACTCTTCCGTTCTGTCTGCACGGAAAACAGAGAAGGACTCGGTTGGGCATATGACTCGATCCGGCACCAGCGGGGTCAGCCATGTTTCCGTCAGACAAAAGATGTTACAGTCCCTCATGTCCCGTTGGAATCTGATCCTTGCCCTAACATCATCCATCTTATTTTCCAGAGACTGGACGTTAGCAAGAAGGATGCTGGGCAGAGGTGGACGGTGGGCTTGAACTCTCAGTCTGTTCCGAATTCCGCTCCGTTTCCCTCGATGTTTTCGTCGTCCCCCCGTAGTAGCGGCTCCACTGTTGTTGTTGTGGTTCGCTCGTACGATCTCTGCCGGCCACGCTGGATCGATGGAAAAAGTGGACAAAAACCCTTGTTTTGCGCAAAAGTTTATGTCCAAAAGTGTGCTGCGGTCGTATGCTGTTATTGCCGATGTGTTTGTGGCAAAGAAAATATTAAAAATAAACACAAAAACTAAAAGCGCACAATCTCCGCGGAGCTACCTCGACGGCGTCTGGACACAGCCGCGCCATCATCATGGCATCATGGCCGGCAGTCACCCATGACTGCCGGCCTGTATGTGGATCCAACTCCATCATCAAATTTGCAGACGACACTACAGTGATTGGTCTCATCAGCAACAACAATGAAACAGCATACAGGGAAGAGGTACAGCACCTGGCCATGTGGTGCGCCGACAATAACCAGCTCCTTAACACAAGCAAAACCAAGGAGCTCATCGTGGACTTCAGGAAGAAGAACAAGAGCACGCACGACCCCATCCACATCAACGGGATGGCCGTCGAGCGTGTTTCCAGCTTCAAGTTCCTGGGGACCCATATCTCGGAGGACCTGTCCTGGAACACCAACACCTCCAGCCTCGTCAAGAAAGCTCACCAGCGCCTCTTCTTTCTGAGGACACTGAAGAAGAATCACCTGTCTTCAGCCATCCTGGTGAATTTCTACCGCTGTGTGATCGAGAGCATCCTTACCAACTGTGTCACAGTCTGGTACGGCAGCTGCTCCGTCGCGGAGCGCAAGAGACTGCAACAGGTGGTGAAAACTGCCCAACGTATCACAGGTACTCCACTCCCAAGCATCGAGGAGGTCCAGAAGAAACGCTGTCTGCATCGAGCTCGCGGCATCCTGAAGGACTCTTCTCACCCGGCTCACAAACTGTTCTCCCTCCTGCCCTCAGGCAGGCGCTTCAGGAGCTTACGGTCAAGCACCAGCAGTCTGAGGAACAGCTTCTTCCACAGAGCTGTTCCTCTTTTGAACTCTACCCCCCTCTGATCATCATACACCACTCTATCCGCACTGTAGACACTTTATGCCATTTGTTGCACTATTGAGTTAATATACACTGAATATTTGCACTAGTTTAGCAACCCCAGAAATATATATTTATATCTCCGCATAACCTGTATATCATGTATTTATTATGATACTTCTGTTGCACTTCTGGTTAGATGCCAAACTGCATTTCGTTGCTCTGTACTTGTACATGTGTAATGACAATAAAGTTGAATCTAATCTAATCTATTGGTTCTGTTGGGAGGAGAAACCCACCGTGTGGCATCTCAGTGTGTGAACACGATGTTTCCAGAAGCAACCACAGCTGCTGCTGGATCCTCTGCAGCCAGACTGGACCACCACGGAGGTCTGGGTCTTTCCTCGTGGACTTCCTGCTTGCTCTCTCCGTCCGTCTTGGAACTCTTCTCAGCCAATCAGATTCCTCCTCTCTCGATGTTTCATTGCTGATGTTACACACTGAAGGAAGACAATGTCCATTTAGCATTCCAGATGTTGTTGTTGTGCTCTGTCAACACACCAAGACAGACTCACCTGAGCAGCTGCATCTGTGATCTGCTGGTCTAACTTGTTTAAGGCAATAACGACATTAATTGTGACCAGACGACCTAAAACATCAAACACAACTGTTTATATCTGTCATGGGACACAACATGTAACTATCTAATCATTCATTCATTTATTTATTTGTACAGGGACCTTACACATTAATCAACCCAGGGGTAAATGTTTCATGGAACATTGTAATTCTCAGGCAGGTTACTGATGCTACAATGATGCTAAAACGCTAGTGCGCAATTAGCATCCACGAGCTAAACGGCGCTAGCCTTAATTAATTCAATTCAATTCAATTCAGTTTATTTGTATAGCCCAATTTCACAAATTACAAATTTGTCTCGGAGTGCTTTACAATCTGTACACATAGACATCCCTGCCCCAAAACCTCGCATCGGATCAGGAAAAACTCCCAAATAACCCTTCAGGGGGGAAAAAAGGGAAGAAACCTTCAGGAGAGCAACAGAGGAGGATCCCTCTCCAGGATGGACAGATGCAATAGATGTCATGTGACCAGAAGGACAGATTTAGAGTTTAAATACATTCAATGAATATGACAGAGTGTGTGAATAGTTCATAGTAGGCATATTCCACGATGGAGACCTCCACGATCCATCAGGCAGATGGCGGTGGGGAGGCGGAGTGGTCGGTAGCAGGAATTCCATGACCCAGACCTCGATGATCCATCAGGCAGATATGATCTATGCCGTCTCATAGGGTCCGATGACCCTATGAGACGTGAAGTCAAAAGGACTCCGGGGAGAAAGCAGAGTTAGTAACGTGTGATTGAGAGATGAAAATTCATCCCTAAGGAGAGAAAAAAAGAGGAGATAGGTGCTCAGTGCATCCTAAAACGTCCCCCGGCAGCTATAAGCCTATAGCAGCATATCAAGGGGCTGGACCAGGTGAACCTGATTCAGCCCTAACTATAAGCTCTGTCAAAGAGGAAGGTCTTAACTCCACTCTTAAACGAGGTGACTGTGTCTGCCTCCCGGACTGAAATTGGAAGCTGGTTCCATAAAAGAGGAGCTTGATAACTAAAGGCTCTGGCTCCCATTCTACTTTTTAAGACTCTAGGAACTACAAGTAGTCCTGCATTTAGTGAGCGTAGCTCTCTAGTGGGGCAATATGGTACTACAAGCTCCTTAAGATATGATGGTGCATCACCAATCAAGGCTTTGTACATTAAGAGAAGAATTTTAAAAGTGATTCTTGATTTTACTGGGAGCCAGTGCAGAGCAGCTAGTGCAAGAGTGATGTGATCTCTTTTCTTAGTTTTAGTGAGAATACGAGCTGCAGCATTCTGGATCAACTGGAGGGACCTAAGAGACTTATTAGAGCAGCCTGACAATAAGGAGTTGACCTAAGAGACTGTCGTGTATTTTGCATTACAGCTCTTAAAGATTCCAGAGGCCCACAAGGTGTCCATGGTATAGAATACCATTGCTTAGAGCTGGACCAGATGGTTTACATTAGGTAGCATGAGATCATGGGAGGGGGGGCTAGAAGCCCGCTCGAATCCATTGCCAGCCCATAGATTCGAACATGACGCCTCCTCTTTCCTCTGTCTATATAACCCGTGACAACATGATAAACCATTGAACTTTCTCATCCGGACCCTGAAAGTTTCCAGTCATTCTAGATGTCTGTCTTCGGCCTGTACCTTGTAGAATAAACTTTGTGTTCTTATCAAGTACCGTGTCGCTCGAAACTTCTTCTCCATCATCTCAAGGGACATGAAATAACCCACATATTTGGCATCACGATTATACAATATTTGGCGTCCGAACAGACCCGGATGGATAGACCTGCAGCATCATTCACATTCTCTCACGGTGAGCATATTGGCTTCATTTAAATGCGATAATTGGAGCTGCTGTGTGCTGTGAAGGGTGTGGCTGTGAGTTTGTGCACCGTGAAAGAACTTTTTTCTCTTTTGTGGGAGAGTGTCTGACTGAGATTGATGTTTTGAAGTTGTTTTTCGTGTTAAATTTGTATTTGATCTGCGCAAAGAATGCACAGAAGTGGGGAGTAAGATTAAAGTAAAAGAGTTGTAGAATAGCAAATGTTATTATAAGTGTGTTAATTAGTAGGTGCAGATTATTCAAAAATAAGGCCTTTGATTTGTTTTAACATTAAGACGCGTGAAAATTAATCACTAAATATCATTTTGCTGAAAATAGTCGGTAGGAAAAGATAAAAGAAACAAATTAAGATAAACCTAGATCCAGGTTAGGTTATTTAAATAAATAAAGGTAGGACAAGAGTTAAGAGAAGTTAAAAGTGTGCAAAGAGATTAAGAGAGAGATTAAGAGAGAGAAGGTTAAAGGACCTTTTGGAAAATGATCATAGAGCTGCTTAAATCGGATAGAACATAGTCTAAAGAAATTAGTACTGGCTTAACGAGATTGAGAAATAAAGTACGATTGTATGCTCCCACTCTGCGGTTATTGACGAATAAATGCACGAAGCAGCCTCTCATCGGAAATGAAGTCTCGGACGGTAGCAGAAATTAAACCTTAAGAGAGGAACAAGCGGCAAGAGCATGCTAATACGGATGAATGATATAAATGACTGATTTTAGGAAAGAAAATAGCCATTTGTGCGACGTGTAGGCACATTGCCTGATCACGTTTGGGAGGAAGGAAAAAAAAAAAAAGGCAGAGCATTTGCAACTACCGCGCGCGCAGTGCCTGTGTGAATTTGAGGAATGCAGAATGACGTGCGCGCATGTGTGTGTATGGACTAATATGATTTCCAGATGTCTTTGAGGGATGTGTGAGAAATATGTGTCCGAATGAAACTAAGCACGCCTTACACATTTAATCTACAGAGAACGTAAAGAGAAGCATGAGCGTCCTGTTGAGGAGACTAGCTAGTTAATGAGATATTGATTAGTTTAAACATGAGCTTCCTTGAGGAATAGTTACGCTAGCAGTCATAAAATTAAATAAGCTCCTTTAGGAAGGGTGCATGAGCCCAACTGGGGGGGGGGGGGAGAGACACTTCGTAAAATTAAATAAATAAAAGAAAACTAAGGACTTTGAGTTTGACTAGTGGTCTAGCGCTGGGCCGCAAGGGGAACAAGGACTTTAGGTAGACTCGTGATCGCCCCCTGGTGGTCCATCCCCCCATCTTAATCCTTACGTCTAAAGGCCAAGGGGTTCTGGGGTGTGCTGGGAGTGAAAGGTGTTTGGTTACACAGATGGAAACAATCTGTTTCACCTCGCCATGCATTAAGTGGGGAAAAACACACAGTTCTGTTGAGAGGGTATTGTTTGTGTGAACTGCTCTTATTAAATCTAAAAAGAGGTTTTGTTTTGTGTTGTTTTTGTTTTAATTTGAAGAATTTAATGAAGGTTACATGCTGATGATAGAACCTAATCATTTCATATTTCTTTCCTTTTGTTCATGCACGATGAATGAGAGTTGGACTCTGAAGGAGTAGAGGCGTTGACATCAAGGAGCCAGTCCAGGGCGTGGCCGCTGACTGACGTGCTGACTGACGTGCTGACGTCACCGATGTGCAGCTGATGAAAAAGAGGCCTGTACTAACTTTGCACAAACTCCTTGAGCAACAAACCCTGCATTTGTCATAATTAGACTTTTGAGAATATCGATCTGTTTGCATAACACATGAAGACTAAATGCTGTAGTCAGTTTTAAAAGAAGAATAACTAAATAAATAGAAGGCTTGGCAGCTGATTGATCATTGGTTAATTGGTTGATTAATTTAATTGGTTAATTGATTTAATTTGTTAATTGATTTAATTGATTAATTAATTAAAAATACAGAATAAAGACAAATAAAAACAGAATAATGGGAAAAAAGGGCGCTGACAATCCAAAGCTGATTACTCCTGTCGATGTAGTGCAAAGGAATAATCCTTTAATCAGCAGCGTCACAAACGTTGCGAAGATATCTGAGAAATGGTCTAAACGATGGCCTCAAATTGACCAGCCGTGGCCCTTGGAGGGGACACTTAATCCCGATGTAATTAAAATAATGCATGTACTTGTATCTACCTACAAGGCAGAACAGAAGAAGGGAAACCAGGGAAGGAAACGCAAAGAAAAGAGACAACTCGAGCTTGGAGTTCTCAAGTTATTTGCAGATGAGGGACAGAAAATGATTGCAGCTGCATCTGTAATGTATCCCAAGACAGTCTGTCCTCAGGTCCCAGTGTCCAGTCAGAAGGGGCGTCCTCAGATCAGTGACGAGAGTGATCAGGAAGAGGTCAAGGGGGGTTGCGACCCCAAAGCCAAGTGGAGCAGAGCAAAAGAGGCAGACGACAGCGAGGAGGAAGACAGCGATGAAGAAGACTCCCAGATGACTTTGAGTGAGGTCAGAGAGTTGCAGATAAGAAAGAGAGAGTTACTGCAATCTAATAAAGTGTCAGCACCAGGAAGCATGTTCCCAGTGATCATCAGAGAACAAGGTTTTGAATATAGACCATTGCAGAGCACCGATATGTCAGCCATACTTGAGAAGCTTCCCATTATCGAAGATGGAGCGCATCCTTGGATTGCAAAACTAGAACAGATTTTGGTCGGAGATCTTCCTGCGATGGGGGATATTAAGAAGCTACTGGCTAATGTCGTTGGCGTTTACAGTATGGAAGACATTTTAGAGAAAGCTGGACTTAATCAATATGTAGGAACAAGTGTGAATGATTCAGACCTGTTTGCTGCGAGTAGAGGTCGAGTGTTCAGAGCACTGAAAGAAACATTCCCGACGAACGTGGATCCAGCCAATATTTTGATTGAACCACTCGGACTGGAGGAAAATCCCAGATCCTTTGTTTCGAGGTCTCATCAAACGTGGATGAATGTCACAGGTAATGATCCAGAAAAAAATCTTATGGACAAATCGATTTTGAGAGGCAAAATCCTGATGGGGTTACCGTTGCCAGTACGAAGCAGATTGGCAGAGGTGGTTGGCCTTGGAAACATGAAGAAGAGTGTGTACACAGATCATATAGCCCACCGGGTGGAGCTGTATCGGAAGAAGGGGGACGATCTGAAAGAACAAGATCGAGAGACCCTCAGGAAACTTCATGAAATACAACTGGTGAGTGACAAGGCTGAGAAGAAGCAGGCCCTGATGAAGAATCAGGTCCCACCAAATCAACCTGCACCACAACCGGAGCCGAATCAAGCTGAGTTCCAGTCGTTCGAGCCATATCCAGTGATTCAAGTTGCCTTCTACCAACAGCCAGTCTTTGATTATGAACAATATTGGACCGGTAGTGAACTTGAAGGTCAATATTACACTCAAGGATGTGACTGTAATGAAGAAAGATGCGTCTGTAATTATTAAACAGGTGGAGACAGATTTTCACGATGGCACGAAGCGTGTCTAGCTGAAAATAAAATAGTGCTCAATAAGTTGCCAAGCAAAATGCTAATAAAATGTGTCTATAAAACGGTGAAAACAATTTTAGAGAAAAACTAGGAGTTAAACAGCATCTTGGTGCGAAAGAATACACATTTTATTTAGATCTTATGATTCTTAGAATCCTAAAACATTTTTGATTTGATTTTTTGCTCTTTCGGAACTCTGAAGAGTTCCGAGTGGGGAATTGAGATGAAATAAATGACAATATATTTAGGGACAAAAATGTTGAGTGATAATTCATGTTTGATGTTTTGATTTGCATCTGTTCTGTATGCAAGATACTGGTTCTCTTCTGTCATTTTAGAGGAACCACTGTGAGGTGATGGAGTGCTGAGGGACTCCAGTGTTGAATGAAACCAGCCTCTCAAAACGTGAACATGACGAGTGACCTGAAGAACTTTGAACGAGAACTGGTGATGAGACATCCGGATCATCGGGGAGACGAGTGTCAAGGCTGCTGAAGAACTGCAGTGATGTCTTCTCGTATATGAAATATTAGTGATATTAAAAATGAATTTTCTTGTTTAGGTGTTAATTGTTGGGGAAACTATATTTTCTGTTGTTTGGTGAATATAATGGAATCTCAGATGTTCTCTTTTCGTGACGTTCAGGGACAGAGGTGATTAGGCAGGGATAGGTCCATGGGGAGAGGCGATGGGTTGACCAACTTGATCCTGGACATTATTATTTCGTTATTATTTGCTGAGAAATTCCAGGTGTATTCGTTTGAATCATTTCCCTACACAATTTGCTAAACATTTCCTATTTCAGTGGTATGGAGTTTGATGCAAGGTTGCCTTGGCAGAGGGACCGTGAAAGAATTTTCCTGTCTACATTGTTTAATTGATATTGCAAGAAAAGATAACTGCCCGACAGGTTTTTCAATTTCACATATAAATACTTCATTTTACACCACTGTTACACTTCATACAGTCACAGTAATGTTAGAACTTTACTGTAGGACGGGGTGGTATTTTTGTCATGATAATACACCTGTATGTTTGCATTGGTTGTTTGTTTGTTGTCGAGAGTTTATTAACTCTCGAAGGGAGGTATATGTCGTGTATTTTGCATTACAGCTCTTAAAGATTCCAGAGGCCCACAAGGTGTCCATGGTATAGAATACCATTGCTTAGAGCTGGACCAGATGGTTTACATTAGGTAGCATGAGATCATGGGAGGGGGGGCTAGAAGCCCGCTCGAAACCATTGCCAGCCCATAGATTCGAACATGACGCCTCCTCTTTCCTCTGTCTATATAACCCGTGACAACATGATAAACCATTGAACTTTCTCATCCGGACCCTGAAAGTTTCCAGTCATTCTAGATGTCTGTCTTCGGCCTGTACCTTGTAGAATAAACTTTGTGTTCTTATCAAGTACCGTGTCGCTCGAAACTTCTTCTCCATCATCTCAAGGGACATGAAATAACCCACATATTTGGCATCACGATTATACAATAAGACTTATTAGAGCAGCCTGCTAATAAGGAGTTGCAGTAATCCAGTCTCGAAGTAACGAACGCGTGAACCAATTTTTCTGCATCTTTTTGAGACAAGATGTGCCTGATTTTTGAAATATTACGTAGATGAAAGAATGCAGTCCTTGAGATTTACTTTATGTGGGAGTTAAAGGACAAGTCCCGATCAAAGATAACGCCAAGATTCTTTACAGTGGTTTTGGATGCTAGGGCAATGCCGTCTACAGAAACCACATCACCAGACAATTGATCTCTGAGGTGCTCAGGGCCGATTAAAATTACTTCGGTTTTGTCTGAGTTTAACATCAAGAAGTTGCAGGTCATCCATGTTTTTATGTCTTTAAGACATGCTTGAATTTTACCGAGTTGGTTGTTCTCCTCTGGTTTTATCGATAAATATAGTTGAGTATCATCTGCATAACAATGAAAGTTTATGGAGTGTTTCCTGATAATATTGCCCAAAGGAAGCATGTATAAGGTAAATAAAATTGGTCCAAGCACAGAACCTTGTTGAACGCCGTGATTAACGTTGGTGGTTATCGAGGCGTCATCGTTTACAAATACAAATTGAGATCGATCTGATAAATAGGATTTAAACCAAATTAGTGCCGTGCCTGAAATGCCAATCGACTGCTCCAGTTTCTGTAATAGGATGTCATGGTCAATGGTGTCGAATGCAGCACTAAGGTCTAACAAGACCAGTACAGAGATGAGTCCTTTATCTGCTGCCATTAAGAGGTCATTTGTAATTTTCACCAGTGCCGTCTCGGTGCTGTGGTGTTTTCTAAATCCTGATTGAAATTTCTCAAATAAACTATTATGATGTAGAAAGTCGCACAACTGATTTGCGACCACTTTCTCAAGGATCTTGGAGAGGAAGGGGAGGTTAGAGATCGGTCTGTAGTTAGCCAACACCTCTGGATCCAGAGTGGGCTTCTTCAGGAGAGGTTTAATAACAGCCACCTTGAAGGAGTGTGGTACGTGGCCTGTTAGCAGAGACACATTGATTATATCTAATAGAGAGCCGCCAATTAAAGGCAAAACGTCTTTAAGCAGCCTCGTCGGGATGGGGTCCAAGAGACAGGTAGACGTGTTGGAAGTAGAAACCGTTGAAGATAATTGGTCACGGTTGATGGGAGAAAAGCCATCCAAATATACACCAGGGCATACAGTGGTTTCCAAGGCCATTCCACTTGAGGACAGATTGGCACTGGTTAAGGGCAAGATATTATTAATCTTGTCCCTAATAGTTAAAATCTTTTCATTAAAGAAGTTCATAAAGTCATTACCACTAAGGTTTATAGGAATGCTCGGCTCCACAGAGCTGTGACTCTCTGTCAGCCTGGCTACAGTGCTGAAGAGAAACCTGGGGTTGTTCTTATTTTTCTCTATTACTGATGAGTAATAGGCTGCTCTGGCATGACGGAGGGCCTTTTTATAAGTTTTAAGACTATCTCGCCAAACTAAGCGGGATTCTTCCAGATGAGTTGAACGCCATATGCTTTCAAGCTTTCGTGACGTTTGCTTCAGTTTGCGGGTCTGAGGGTTATACCAGGGAGCAAACCTCCTCTTCCTCACTGTCTTCTTCTTCAGAGGGGCTATCGAGTCCAGTGTCATTCTCAGTGAGCCTGTGGCACTGTCAACAAGATGATCAATCTGCACGGGGGGTGCACAGCGGGGGGGGGGGGAGCAACCAGGGACTGCAGGTACCCAGAGGGGGGAGGAGAGGGAGCAGGCAGGAGCTGGGGGCTCCCAGCAGGATGAAGAGGGAGAGCAGGCAGAGATGGGGGGTGCCCAGCAGGTTGTGCTGTGAAAAATAACGCGTTAACTCAGTTAATTCAATTACAGGTTTAACTAGTTTTTTTTTTAAACGCATTGAACGCATGCGCAGAATGAGCTTCCAATCCGTCTGTTGTTGATCGTCGGGACGAAAAAAAAGTCACTTGCGAAATGAGCTTCCAATACACCACTTCAATCTGAACTCTGTCCGCTCTCATGCAGACGGTCTGTTCATCGGTAATGATCCTTCCGCAGGTTCACCTACGGAAACCTTGTGACGATTTTTACTTCCTGTAGATCGGGGTCTCAACACGTCGATCGCGACCTGCCAGTCGATCGCGGCGTAGTGTCGGTAGATCGCATGACATTAAAGAGATTGGCCCGCCCCCTGACATGTTCTCTATAGCACGTCTTTGTTCTTTTATTAAACTAAACGTCTGTTGTTGATCGTATCTCCACAGCAGCATGTCATTTCTGTCTCTTCGCGTCGCGTTAACACTTATCGATCTCCGTCTCGCGCCACAGAGCTCCGTGCGCGCATCGGGACCGAGCAAAAAAAGTCACTTGTCAATCTGTCCACCTGTCCGGGCCGGTGAGGTTTCAGCTTTGCAGCGGTGTCCCCGCCGTCCCTTTCATCACGGCCCAGTTCATGAAGAAAACCCACACAGTCAGTTTGCCTCAGCAGCTGCTAGAGGAAGACTAGAGGCCTTTAGATTGTATCATGGTGGAGTTAATGGTTGACAAACAAGAGAAAAGTGTTCTGTTTAACCCTCCTGTTACCTTTACATTTACTAACATATTTTACCCTCGGTCAATTTGACCCCAGTAATTAAAACCTCCAGAAAATTATTAGAATTAATATTGCTTCCCAAGTTTAAGTGTGAGGTACTTTATGTTTGTTTGTTGACTACCTAAATAGCCCTTTAAATAAATAAAAAAGTTGATATTTCTTATATGTTTGACACAGTGAAAAACAGCCTGGGGTCAAATTGACCCCAAAGAACACCGACATTAAACATTGAATGAGGTCAAATTGACCCGAAAGGTAACAGGAGGGTTAAACATTCTGTTTAGGATGAAGATGTATTAATGTTCCATATGGAAGAAAACTGCTAAATAACTGCTGAGTTGCAGCACCATTGTATAGAAGAATGTATAAATGTATATATCCGTCTTTTGTCATAAATCTCTATGTTCTCACAAAATATACCGAGAATATCGGTAATATGTGATTAATCATGATTAATCCACAAAAACCTGTGATTAACCTGATTAAAAATGTTAATCGTTTCACAGCCCTAATATATACATATGTATATGTGTATATATATAAATGTATGTGTATATATATATATATGGCGCTTGTGTACGCTTCTCATCTGTAAACACCAAGACAGACTCACCTGAGCAGCTGCGTCAGTGTCTGTGATCTGCTGGTCTAACTCACTTGTTTAAGACAAGAATTATGGGGGAGAACCCGCTACTGCCCCCTACTGGCGAACACAAGTATCGCACTGCAGCTACTTCAGGTGAAAGCTCGTGAGTTTTAAGTTAACACAACACGTTTAAAATGATAATAACAAGAAAATACGGCTGGTGGGGGCAAGGTACTAACACAATACAATAACAATTCTGACAACAGTATTTCCCCGTACATCGCCCAGGCTGCCTCCCTGAGCTGAAGAGGTGTGAAATGTTATCCATCATATTGATGCTGAGAGGGAAATGAAGTTTAGCAACGAGTTTTCTTTAAATTTCCCTTCAATGTCTTAAAATCATGACTGACATTAAGACAATACTTAGTGTGGTTACACATTTTCAGAAAATCTTATGTTTGCATATGCAAATGAAGCATTACGTAATGGTAACTTTAGGATAAATCTACACACGCAAAGACACAAAAGTAGTAAAATAAATGAGCGATTAAACATCTCTCTTGTTCTGCCTGTTTTGTGATATACAGGCCTAAAAGGAGGATAATTTTCGTGTATCTGGCAACACTGAGATCGGTCGACCAATGACTGTTCCCTCTACAGTCAGAGCTCGCGCAAGAAGGTGGAACGTAAGGGAGATACCATTTCCAAAACTTGTAAGGGGTAAAAGACCGAGAGAAACACAAATATCCGACGAAGCAAAATCCCGGAGGTCTTTGGAATCCCTGCCGGACGCATTTCTCAAAAAGAGGACATGTCCGGAGGAAAGAGGGTGTCTGGTCACCCTACTTTAACGAGGAAGACCACCGTTAAAACAAGCAGTTCACCTCTGCTCCCAGTCTCACATCCTCTCACGCTGAGAGAGAGAGATTTTTTAATTTATTTTTTAAACCTTTATTTCAAACTTTGCACCACAAAAAAACAAATTACAATCAACACACATCTCTTTTACTGCAGCACCAATCCTGAAAAATAAAATTGTTCATGATGCTCAGGTTCTTTAATAACAAAAACAAAGCTGCTCCCCTGAGGCCAGGAGGTGTTCCTGCCCTCAGTCGACCTCGCCTCTCGCCCTCTTCTCCTCCTCCACCAGCAGCACCTTCCTGAGGTCTCAGGATCTTCTTTAGCCTGTAGACCTCCTGCGGAGTGAAGGCTCCTCTCTCGTCTTCATCGTGAGGAAGGTGGCGGAGAGGAAGAACTTGTCCTGGCAGAAGTAGTCCTTCACCTGGACATGCCACACCTGCTTCGTCTTTCAACTCCTCCACACTGTAGTGAGGAAGAGGAGTGGAGTCTTCCTCCTCCGATCTGGACTCTGGCTCCGCCCCTCTCCTCCTCGACCTCCGTCTGCCCGCCGTCACCTTCTTCGCCTGCAGGTTTTCTCCTTCCTCCCTCCTCTTCCTCTTTAGCCGGGGGACTCTGAGGCTCCTCCCCCTCCATGTCCACCTCACTGTCCGACAGCACCACCTCTCTGGCACCTGCCCCCCTCTCTTCCTCTGACTCACCCTTTTCTACCTCTTCTTCTTCTTCTTCTTCCTCCTCACCCTCCTGGTCTGCACCAGCCTCTTCTCTCCTCTCCTCCTCTAACTCCTCACCCTGCTGGCCTGTGACCGTCTCCCCCTCTCCCTCCTCACCGTGCTGGACTGGACCAGTGCCCCCCTCCTCTTCCTGGGCACCCCCCATCTCTGCCTGTTCTCTCTCCTCATCCTGCTGGGAGCCCCCAGTTCCTGCCTGCTCCTTCCCCTCCCCCCTCTGGGAACCTGCAGTCCCTGGTTGCTCCCCCCCCCCCCCGTGCCCTCTGCACCTCCCGGCCACCCTGATGAACACCCGGAGGCGGAGCTCTCCACCCTGATGAACACCCGGAGGCGGTGACCCTAACCATGCATGCCCCTGATGACCACCCCCGACACCACGACCGCGTTCACCTTCTCCACGCTGTCTAAGAACAGAACCACCGCTCCGTTCATACGGGCAGCGGACCTCACGCAGTCGTCGCCGACCACGTCGCCCACTGCCAGCCCCACCTCCTCCTCCGAGCACGGGAAACTCTGCGCCACTCTAATCCCGTGCGCCCGCGTGAGGAAGCTCAAGTCCTCCATGACTCTAGCTCCCCGCTAGCGCTAACGCGCACACAGACACACTAACAAAACCTCCGTGAACTCACACTGACATTCGGGTGAAATCCACAGACACTCACAACAAACATACCTTTTAACGAGGAAAAACACCGTTCAAACAAACAATTCACCTCTGCTCCGCAGTCTCACGTCCTCTTACGCAGAGCGAGAGAGAGCGAGAGAGAGAGAGAGAGAGCGCTCTGTTGTCCCTCAGACATGAAGAGTTACTGACTGCTGACCCCTGGCGGTGACAACAGGTAAATGCACCAGACTGTAACGAGTAGAAAAGGCACACAAACACGTTTCAATGTAAAATTTCTTTGAACCTGTCAAATTAAACTGACATTATTTAAAATCAAGATTTTGTGTTCAGTATAAAAACCAGATGTGTGTCTCTTAACACGGTCCTCCTCTGACCCAAGCCCGTTGTTCCTACTGATCCATTCAGTAATAATCAGGAGGAATGTGTTTACATTCTTTACTTGATGGGACAAAGTATGGATTAATTAAATAAAGTCGGACAGATTTCAGTTTCCTTCAGGAATAAGCAGCAAGCCAAAGAAACGATGACATCCAGCTCGAGCTTCTCGTTGATCACGTGTTGGTGACGTCAGAGCAGGCGGGCTCACGTCGGACACGCACCCCCGCGCATGCGTAGTGCGCAGGTGGACTCTGGCTCCTCTCCAGCGAGCCTCTGTGTTGTCTCCGTGTCTCCAGGAGAAATGCTGAGACTGTTGGTGAAGCAGCAAGTCGACGCGGTCGTTGAAGAGGCTTTTGTGCTGTTGGACACACTAACAGCAGCTTATGAGGACACCGTGTCTCGTCTCGGAGAACATGAGCTACACACATCAGGTTGGTGCTGCTTCACGATGGTTCCCGGGCTTCATCTCGTTTGACGGCTTCAAGTCACATGGAGTCCGTTTCCAGCTCGTGGACTGGAGTTAGCGGGACTTGTGGTGGATGTGGTTCGTTTCCAGCTCTCCTCTGATCTCATTCATCAGGGAGGAACTTTAAACACCTCACGGTGCTCGAGGCAAACTGGTTACGGGATCTGCACGTGGACATCTTTTGGGACGGTCTTCAAAATGGCTGCCAGAGCAACTTCTGCAGGAGGAAGCCGGTGTTACGGTTCAACCTGAGTCCCTGTTAACTGGCGACCTACGGTCGAATGCGTCTAATGTTGTCGTAGTTACGGCAGATGTTGATAATAGCAAGAGAACACGCAGCTGTCCTCGCGAATGCCGCATTGTTTAGTTCTACAGTTCAATGAGAAACCTTCTCGTGTCGTGTCTGGTCTGAACATACCGGAGGAGACGATGGAGAAGAGAAAGCGTCCAGCGACTTGAATCGTCGCGTGTTGTTTATGGGTTGAAACAGGAAGTTAGCAAACTGCCCTTCCTTTGAAATACATTTGGTCAAATAAATAAACACTTAATCAACATACAATTGGGAGTCTGTTTTGTGCAAACATGTATCACGTAGCATAACTGTGTACAAAACCACAACAAAAATATATATAAGGATGTTACGGGATTCAAACTCATGTCTTTGGGAGGAGAAAAGTTTAACTGACGGGGATCTTACCACTAGGCCAAGAGCGACACGATATACTCTGTTCGCACAATTAAATAACCTTCACTGCGGTCACTGGTCACCACGAAAGGCAGAGAACCACCAGATCAACTTGTGACCAACACACTGCCGACCACCATGGAGCATGTTGACGTGAAGGAAGGAGCACTCTACAATAGTGATGCTTCTCAAACTAATATTCAGCTGTTTCAATTCAAAACATCTTTAAAGGGCTGCACATTAATGAGGAAATGTTTGTGTTGTCATGAGGTAAACATACACAATCTGGACAATAAGGCCAGAAATGGTCAAACATGTATGAATATACAAACATTACACCCATATGTGATTGTTTACCATCTGTCATATTTAAAGTAAAATAAAGTGACCTGAACTGTCTGACTTCTCTGTGTTGTTGGCTGGTTGAATTCTTAATTGTGTGGCCAGCCAAGAACACAGTAGTCAAACAGTACAGGTCACTTATTACTTTATTTAAGTGGCATAAATCACAGACACAATAAGGCAAAGTAAATATGACAAACGTAATGTGGTCAATGCCCATGGTCTATGGACAGATGGTAATCACATATGGGTGTAATGTTTGTATATTCATACATGTATGACCATTTCTGGCCTTATTGTCCAGATTGTGTATGTTTACCTCATGACAACAACACAAACATTTCCTCATTAATGTGCAGCCCTTTAAAGACATTTTGAATTGAAACAGCTGAATATTAGTTTGAGAAGCATCACTATTGTAGAGTGCTCCTTCCTTCACGTCAACATGCTCCATGGTGGTCGGCAGTGTGTTGGTCACAAGTTGATCTGGTGGTTCTCTGCCTTTCGTGGTGACCAGTGACCGCAGTGAAGGTTATTTAATTGTGCGAACAGAGTACATCGTGTTGCTCTTGGCCTAGTGGTAAGATCCCCGTCAGTTAAACTTTTCTCCTCCCAAAGACATGAGTTTGAATCCCGTAACATCCTTATATATATTTTTTGTTGTGGTTTTTGTACTACAGAGTTATGCTACGTGATACATGTTTGCACAAAACAGACTGCCAATTGTATGTTGATGAAGTGTTTATTTATTTGACCAAATGTATTTCAAAGGAAGGGCAGTTTGCTAACTTCCTGTTTCAACCATAAACAACAGGCGACGCTTCAAGTCGCTGGACGCTTTCTCTCCTACATCGTCTCCTCCGGTATGTTCAGACCAGACACGACACGAGAAGGTTTCTCATTGAATTGTAGAACTAAACAATGCGACATTCGCGAGGACAGCTGCGTGTTCTTGCTATTATCAACATCTGCTGTAACTACGACAACAACAGACGAAGGTCGCCAGTTAACAGGGTCTCAGGTTGAACCGTAACACCGGCCGTGAAGTGATCAGACTGCCGTAAAGTGATCAGACTGACGTAAAGTGACCATCAAGATCTTGACTAGTATTAGTCCAGTGATGGTTACTGTGTATTTACTAGTATTAGTACAGTGATGGTTACTGTGTATTTACTAGTATTAGTACAGTGATGTTACTGTGTATTTACTAGTATTAGTACAGTGATGGTTACTGTGTATTTACTAGTATTAGTACAGTGATGGTTACTGTGTATTTACTAGTATTAGTACAGTGATGTTACTGTGTATTTACTAGTATTAGTACAGTGATGGTTACTGTGTATTTACTAGTATTAGTACAGTGATGTTACTGTGTATTTACTAGTATTAGTCCAGTGATGGTTACTGTGTATTTACTAGTATTAGTACAGTGATGGTTACTGTGTATTTACTAGTATTAGTACAGTGATGTTACTGTATATTTACTAGTATTAGTCCAGTGATGGTTACTGTGTATTTACTAGTATTAGTCCAGTGATGGTTACTGTATATTTACTAGTATTAGTCCAGTGATGTTACTGTGTATTTACTAGTATGAGTACAGTGATGGTTACTGTGTATTTACTAGTATTAGTACAGTGATGGTTACTGTGTATTTACTAGTATTAGTACAGTGATGGTTACTGTGTATTTACTAGTATTAGTACAGTGATGTTACTGTCTATTTACTAGTATTAGTACAGTGATGGTTCCTGTGTATTTACTAGTATTAGTCCAGTGATGGTTACTGTGTATTTACTAGTATTAGTACAGTGATGGTTCCTGTGTATTTACTAGTATTAGTCCAGTGATGGTTACTGTGTATTTATTAGTACAGTGATGGTTACTGTGTATTTACTAGTATTAGTACAGTGATGTTACTGTGTATTTACTAGTATTAGTCCAGTGATGGTTACTGTGTATTTACTAGTATTAGTACAGTGATGTTACTGTGTATTTACTAGTATTAGTACAGTGATGTTACTGTGTATTTACTAGTATTAGTACAGTGATGGTTCCTGTGTATTTACTAGTATTAGTACAGTGATTGTTCCTGTGTATTTCCTAGTATTAGTCCAGAGGGTGAGCCGTCTGACCAGAGGTGGTGCCCCTGTGTGTCGGAGGCTCTGGTGACTCTAGTCCAGGTCTCCTTCGGGTCTGTTTGATGGACTCGTTCAGACCATTTGGGCTTTGTAAATGATGCTGGCTTCTTTAAGGCTGATGCGGTTGTTAAAACTTCAAAGCGTATGTTTGTTCAGGATGTGGCAGTGATGATGGGTTTGCGGTTGCTTGTCAAAGACTCTGAGTGCTCTCTTATACAGAGATTCTATGGGCTTGAGTGCTGCTGTTGTCGTGTAATCTCAACTACTGCATAATGTCAAATTATCCAAAATATGTCGGCCAAAGGTAATCAGTCAGAGCTCAGAGGGTCTAAGGACCTCTGGGGTTGAACGACCCTGTGTGTAGATAAGAACCTGTGTGTGGCCTGGTAAATCATTCTCAGAAATGAGGTGATTCTGCCTGTAGACTGAACGACGAGCGCCGAACATGAACACCTCCTTCGTGTTTGGCGTTCACTTAACCAGATGAGTTACAGGGTTGGACCAAGGAGTCCTTCTGTTCCTGATGCTGTGCAGCAGGTACCATGGGGAAGAGAGACAAACCATGGTCCACTCGCCATCTTGGAGTTCACGACAGATCTGAGATGCATCAGTCAAGGAAAACCTGGTGGCAGACCTGTCCAGTTAGGACCATAACTAGATGGCCGGGGCTCAGGTTACGGAATTGAGGAAGTCAGTAACGGGGCTGAGGTTGGAGGAGGTCCCGTTGGGCCCCTGTGTGACACCCTGGCAAGATGTTGGTGGCAGAGAAGTTCGTCTAGCTCGGATGTACGAAGGTGGGCCGGGACTTGTGTTGAGTGGCAGCGCGCCACGGTCCACCGTCACATAGAGGCCTCTTTGGCTCAGTTCTTGGTACCAGAGAAGAGGTTTGATCAGGTAAATGTGGACTTAGTAGGACCGTTGCCCCATCCCGTGGGTTCACCCACCTCCTCACAATGGGAGACAGCGCCGCTCGCTGGCCAGAAGCTGTTCCGTTGTCATCTAAATCGGTGGATGAGGTGGTTTGGGCTTTTGTTCGGACCTGGGTCGCCAGGTTCAGAGCCCCAGTGCAGTGGCAAGAAGCCTGTGTGTGATGCTCCATCGGACAACGGCCTTCCACCCGCAGGCTGATTGTTTATGGGAGCGGTTCCATCGCTCTAGTAAAACTGCTGGGAATGTTGCTGATGGTTTTGTGGATTGAAATAAACGGCCACAAGTTGCGGCCAAAGGGAATACTTCCCTCTTTGTTATTTCCACGCTCTGACACTAGCTTGTTATTCAGAAGGACCTCTGCTATGTCATGGTTATTTTGGTGAGAATTTACTGTCCAGTTTTTGAGAAATTCAGATGTATTTGAGAGTGTAGGTCCTGTATGTGGTGAGAGAATGAGAGGTTGAGTAGCTTTGTTCTCTCTGACATGTGGAGCTTCTTGCTGACGTCTCCCCGTCTCTTATTATTATGTCAGAGCATCCCGGCCCTCGCTCTACAGTCTCCTTTCTACCAGTTAATACTGGAACAGCACACGGTCGCTGTGTCTCTCTACGTCTGGCGTTCTTGTAACTCGTGTCTGGGAGAGAGATGTGTGTGTGCTCTAAGTCATCTTTGTAGTTTTAATTTAAGCCTAATATAAAACTATGCACAAGTATAACACACTTTCCTCTATTTTTGTGGCAGCACACAGCACAAAACATTTGATCTTCCACATATTCCAACCACGGGGTCCATCCCACGTCTCTTATTGAGTCATTTCTTCGCTTCAAGCAGAAGTTGTTCTGAGTCGCCATATTGACCTCTGTCCCAAAGCTCTGATTTCTGATGTGAGGAGCGAGGAGGGATCTCTGAGGAGCCATGAGGACGCAAGAGAGCTACCAGGAAGTGTAGGGTTAGGGAATACTTCTGGTATTACTCATGGTGTTATTTCTGGTATTACTTCTGGTGTTATTCATGGTATTACTCATGGTACTACCCATGGTATTACTTATTGTATTACTCATGGTATTACTCATGGTGTTACTCATGGTATTCAGTGGCGGTGCGTCCATAGGGGGCGCTAGGGCGCCGCCCCTCATAAAATTTTGAGATGGAAAAAAAAAAAAAATCCTGTCAAAAAACATTATATGCCAAATCATTTGAAGAGTAAATATACCGTGTTGACGCGCTAAATGTATGTGGGAGACCGTCAGCCTGTCAACAACCACTTAAGTTAATGTGAAAAAATATAATATATCGCCATTATCACGGAGAGAAGCCCCTCCCCTTTTTCGGGACACCGCCCAATGTGTGTACGGCAGCGAAAACATTTCAGTCGTTTCGGCAAGGACGGCTTCTCATTGGCGTTTGAAACGTGAATCTTGGGTCACAAAAATGTGCGCCATGGCCACTGGTCACGTGATTGGACTATTCGGCAGATCAGAGACCCGTATGTTCCCTCAGCCCAGAGAGCAGTGTTGCCAGGTCCGCGGTTTCCCTGCGGAATCCAGCTACTTTTGAAGTGTTGCGCGGGTTGAATTTTTTGTCCGTTGGTTCGGGTAGACCTATTTTGCATGCAAATTACATGAATATCTTGAAATAAAAATCCATATTTTAAATGAAATAATTTATTCATACCCAAATCCTACCAAACTGACTCCAGATCAGCACGTACACACATTTTATTTATGATAATATACTGTATCTAATTACACAAGGCCATTTTAGGACCTAGGTGAAATAACTGTTTAGGGAAAACTGCTTTTAATGCTGGCATACTAAACATATGTTGTTACTTTGTACATATTACAATACATTTGGCAATGCTGTTGGACTTTAAAAGCAGTGTATATGGTTTGTCACGGGCATATTTTGAGTTCTGATATTGGGCTGGTTTTATTGGCCATTGGGCTGGTTTTGGGCTGGTTTTGATTGGCCATTGGGCTGTTTGTGTCACAGACCTGGCAACCCTGCCAGAGAGCTCCACGGACAGAGGTACGCGAGCAACATAGCTCGCAGAAGCTTTATGTTAGTATGGCGTCGGCGACTGAAAACTCTGTGGTATCTCGACACCAAACACCTTTCAATCGACGGTCAGATATTGACAAGAAGAGGCTGAAAGAGTTGGGACCCGAACATCCGGATTTAAAAATTCTGCAGCAAAGCGCTGACCGCGGGAGGACGTACGTAGCTTCTCCTTAAGCCTATATGCTAACCGGAGCTTGTTAGCTGGATGCTCCATGAGTAATTCGTTTTTTAGTTTCCCCTGTCTGTTGTTCCAAAGTCCTGGGACTGAAACTCTCTGGACTACAACACGGGGAGGGATCTAAAGAGCTGCAGACAAGTGTAAAGCACGAATCTTGACGCAGTTATCTAGCTAAGAGCATGAAGCTAACGAGCTAACAGCCTGAAGCTAACCCTGTCTGCAGAGCAGAGCAGCAGAAGGAGACCGAACTGGCATCGAAAACACAACAAAGAAGTTCGGAAAAACAGACACATTCCCTCCAGAATGATGAAACAGGCTGGTCACAGACATGATTGACTTTAACCAGAGTTATGGAGAAGTTTGCCAACTTTAAAGAGAGGAGCTACTTGTCTTTACAGTAGTGGGTCTACTCTGTCACCCAATGTAACATGTGATCTCTTTCTGACTCTATTCTGCTCTGAACCTCTTTCATGTGAGGGTGAAACACTTTTAGTCTGTAAACCTCTGAAACCCAACCCAATGTTCCTTAAAGCTGCTCTGAACCTCTCATGCCCAAAGTTATAGTGTGTTGATAGTTGTTGTTGGACAGTGTTGATGAGCACGCTGTGTTCTTTAAATAAAGCTTTGTTTTTTACAATATTCTACTCAAAACCTCTTTTCTTCTCATTGTTGAGTGATATTTAAACTGTCCCCCCCCCCCAAAAAAATGACACCAGCCGCCACTGATGGTATTACTTATGGTACTACCCATGGTGTTACTTCTGGTATTACTCATGGTGTTACTTATTGTATTACTCATGGTGTTACTCATGGTATTACTTATGGTGTTACTTATGGTATTACTCATGGTGTTACTCATGGTGTTACTTATGGGATTACTCATGGTGTTACTTATTGTATTACTCATGGTGTTACTCATGGTATTACTTATGGTGTTACTTATGGTATTACTCATGGTGTTACTCATGGGATTACTCATGGTGTTACTTATGGTATTACTCATGGTGTTACTTATGGTATTACTCATGGTGTTACTTATGGTATTACTCATGGTGTTCCTCATGGTGTTACTTCTGGTATTACTCATGGTGTTACTTATGGTATTACTCATGGTGTTACTTCTGGTATTACTCATGGTGTTACTTCTGGTATTACTCATGGTATTACTTATGGTGTTACTTCTGGTATTACTCATGGTATTACTGATGGTGTTACTCATGGTGTTACTTCTGGTATTACTCATGGTATTACTCATGGTGTTACTTCTGGTATTACTCATGGTATTACTTATGGTGTTACTCATGGTGTTACTTATGGTATTACTCATGGTGTTACTTATGGTGTTACTTATGGTATTACTCATGGTATTACTCATGGTGTTACTCATGGTGTTACTTATGGTATTACTCATGGTGTTACTTCTGGTATTACTCATGGTGTTACTCATGGTGTTACTCCTGGTATTACCCATGGTGTTACTTATGATATTACTCATGGTGTTACTTATGGTGTTACTCATGGTGTTACTTATGGTATTACTCATGGTGTTACTTATGGTATTACTCATGGTGTTACTCATGGTATTACTTATGGTATTACTCATGGTGTTACTTCTGGTATTACTCATGGTGTTACTTATGGTATTACTCATGGTGTTACTTATTGTATTACTCATGGTGTTACTTATGGTGTTACTCATGGTGTTACTTTTTGTATTACTCATGGTGTTACTTATTGTATTACTCATGGTGTTACTTATTGTATTACTCATGGTGTTACTTATGGTGTTACTTATTGTATTACTCATGGTGTTACTTTTTGTATTACTCATGGTGTTACTTATGGTATTACTCATGGTGTTACTTATTGTATTATTCATGGTATTACTCATGGTGTTACTTATTGTATTACTCATGGTGTTACTTATGGTGTTACTCATGGTATTACTTATGGTACTACCCATGGTGTTACTTCTGGTATTACTTATTGTATTACCCATGGTGTTACTCATGGTGTTACTTATTGTATTACTCATGGTGTTATTTATTGTATTACTCATGGTATTACTTATTGTATTACCCATGGTGTTACTTCTGGTATTACTCATGGTATTACTTATGGTACTACCCATGGTGTTACTTCTGGTATTACTCATGGTATTAATCATGGTGTTACTTATGGTACTACCCATGGTGTTACTTCTGGTATTACTTATGGTGTTACTTATGGTATTACTCATGGTATTACTCATGGTGTTACTCATGGTGTTACTCATGGTATTACTTATGGTACTACCCATGGTGTTACTTCTGGTATTACTCATGGTGTTACTTCTGGATTTACTCATGGTGTTACTTATGGTATAGCTCATTAGGGATGGGTATCGTTTGGGTTTTTCCCGATACCGGTGCTAAACCGGTACTTTTAAAACGATACCGGTGCCTAAACGGTGCCTGAACCGATACTTTCTTTTTTAAACGCACAATGAGGACATTAAAAACCTCTTCGGCCATATTCCCTGTAGAAGCCGTTATCATGGAGCACCGACACACAACGGATATCAGACTGTTAATATACACAATATATGTTCTCCATTATATGATGTGATATGTATTGTCATGTGCAGACTTTATAGGGTTAATCCTGTCACTGTGTTGATGGGCAAAGAGAACAACCAATCAGAGGTACTGAAGATGACACGTGACAAATAAAGTTTTGCTTCTGACAGCGAGAGTTACACTGAAACAAAGTGACGCCCCACGGTCTTCATTCCTCTGTCATTATATTCCCGGTAACACCGGGTATACAGCCGGGATCGCTGTACATCAACACATCTGCTAGCAGACTGTCACGCTCGTAGCTCGTAGCTAGCTATGAGCTAGCTTAAGCATGGTTACAATGGCTAATTTATTATTTCTTGGGCTACTTTTATGAATGCAAGACTTGCAATCAACGATACGGTACTAATCTGAGTTCATGCTGCTCGTCATAATCGGTCTCCCCGTGTTCAGGGGACCGGTGACGGTCTCCCCATCGCGTCCAGCCTGACGCTGGTGTGCTCCACACGGCCTCACTAGTCACACACGGCGCAGCCTCCGCTGTCAAACTTAAATATGAGAGGCTCGTAACCTGCTGACAGGGCGGAGCCACCACAGAAGTTCACAACAATAGTTTTTTTCAATTTCAATCGGCTCAGGCACTGGAATGTGCGTTGCGTTTCGGCCGGGTAATACCGGTTGTATTGGAATCGGTACCACATTGGCACCGGTTTCCGGTACCCAACCCTATTACTCATGGTATTACTTATGGTGTTACTTCTGGTATTACTCATGGTGTTACTTATGGTGTTACTCATGGTGTTACTCATGGTATTACTCATGGTATTACTTATGGTGTTACTTCTGGTATTACTCATGGTGTTACTTATGGGATTACTCATGGTATTACTCATGGTATTACTTATGCTACTACCCATGGTGTTACTTCTGGTATTACTCATGGTATTACTTATTGTATTACTCATGGTGTTACTTCTGGTATTACTCATGGTGTTATTCATGGTATTACTTATGGTGAAATGTTACTTTCTTGGTTCTATTTGTTCTGAGTTTATACTCGTGGTTGAATTCACTGATTGTAAGTCTCTCTGGATAAAAGCGTCAGCTAAATGACATGTGATGGAATATAGTTTGAATAACTTGTGTTGTTACTTCACTTTAAATCAAAGCCATTTTAGCTGAGCCTGTAACACCCTGTTAATGTTGTGTCCGTTTCCCCAGAGATTGGTTCATTTTTGGGCTGCAACTAACGATTATTTTGATAATCGATTAATCTGTTGATTATTTTATCGATTAATCGATTAATCGGATAAAAAAACTTTAATTTTCAACCCTTTATTCAAAACAGGGTCCGTACGGTCATGGAAAACCTGGAAAAGTCATGGAATTTTTAAATGGCTATTAGCAGGCCTAGAAAAGTAATTGAAAAAACTAAAATCCCAAAATATTTGGAAAAGTAATGCAAATTTGTTTTATTCAAATGTTAATTTACACGGTATATATACGGTATGCTTTGGAATTCTCATTGTTATTTTAAATACTACATCTTCTCACTTGTTCATGTATACACAAAGTTTTCATTAAATGTTTAATCATGGAAATGTGGTTTAAAGTCATGGAAAGGTCCTGGAGATCCACTGGTCAGCATGTGGATGAACCTGTTCACTGGTCAGCATGTGGATGAACCCGTCACAAACAGACTGACAGCGGTTTACTCTCCTGAGTTGGCTATTTATGGGTTAAACGCCTAATACGGTGAGGGGGCGTGGCTTATCTCCGTTGCCTTTCTCCATGGAAAAATATTTTCAGCCATCCGCCACGGAATAAATAACCACGTTTTCTACGTTATACTCTTGTGGAAATGCTACACACGTCGTGACATGTAGCGCCCTGGTGTCTGGGTTCATAACGTCACCCGGAGGCACACTCAGCTCCATGAATGACTTTGACTCCGTGAATGACTACCGCATCCAGCGCCACGTGAGCAGCAGCAGCCAATTAGATTCATCAACAGAGGAGCAGCTCAGCGCTGATTGGCTCTCACAACGCAGCATTCCGTCTCTCCCTCCACTCTGGTTTCTCCTGCGCCGCTCTGTGCTCAAAACAACTTTGTTTATACTCCGTGACTTATTGAGCGCCGTAATAATCGCACGACACAATGAATCGATAATGAAATTCGTTGCCAACTATTTTAATAATCGATTTTTATCGATTTTATCGATTCGTTGTTGCAGCCCTAGTTCATTCCCTTCACCTTTTCCATCCTCTCCTGATTGGTTCATTCGCTTCACCTTCCCCCAGGCTCTCCTGATTGGTTCATTCCCTTCACCTGCCCCCATACGCTCTTGATTGGTTCATTCCCTTCACCTTTTCCATCCTCTCTTGATTGGTTCATTCCCTTCATCTTCCCCCAGACTCTCTTGATTGGTTCATTCCCTTTACCTGCCTCTAGCCTCTCTTGATTGGTTCATTCCCTTTACCTGCCCCCAGCCTCTCCTGCTTGGTTCATTCCTTTCACCTGCCGCCAGATTCCAAATTCCTTGAATGGCTCCAGTAATGAAAGTTGATATCAGTCTGAAGTCACCGTTGTTCATCATGTGCTCCCTGCAGATGTCCCCCCTGAGGGCCTGGACCAGGGCCCGGAGGACCCGGAGCCCCTCCACATGAAAGAGGAGCCGGAGCCCCTCCACATAAAAGAGGAGCCGGAGCCCCTCCACGTAAAAGAGGAGCCGGAGCCTCTCCACATGAAAGAGGAGCCGGAGCCCCTCCACATAAAAGACCTGCAGGATCTCTGGACCCGTCTAGAGGGAGATCAGCTCATTGTGCTGCAGGAGGCCGATATCGCGAAGTTCTCATCCATTGTTGTTACTTTGAAGAGTGAAGATGACGAACCTCAGACCTCACAGCTTCATCAAAGCCAGACGGAGGACGACAGAGAGGCGGAGCCTCCTGCCGGCAGCTCAGCTACACCGATAGAAACAGAAACTGATGGAGAGGACTGTGGGGGATCAGGACCAGCCTGGAACCTAAATCCACTTAGTCTTTCACATCCAAATGCTGTTGATGAAAAGGCTTCAGGATCTTCTGATACTGAAGTCATTCATGGTGATTGGCAAGAACCGTTGTCAGATTCTGGACCTGAAAGTGAAGACGGGGATGATATCTGGAAGGAGACCAGGGAATCCTTCAGCTTCTTCAAGTGTAGTAAACGGTGTTACCACAAGGGGTTTCTGCAGAAACACATGAGGTGTCATTTTGGAAAAATATCCTCCAGCTATTTGGTTAGAAAGAAATGTTTTAGAGAGAAGCCAAAGAAAGAATCACGGCCAAGAGGTCTAACAGGAGAGAAACCATTCAGTTGTGATGTTTGTGGGATGAAATGTACAACCCAGGGATCTCTGAAGATTCACATGTTAGTACACACAGGAGAGAGACCATTCAGTTGTGATGTTTGTGAGCAAGGATTTACACAACAGGGCTCGCTGAAGACACACATGAGAGTACACACAAGAGAGAAACCATTCAGTTGTGAAGTTTGTGGGAAAAGATTTACAGCACAGGGAAGTGTAAATATACACATGAGAGTTCACAAAGGAGAGAAACCATTCAGTTGTGATGTTTGTGGGAAAAGATTTACAGCACAGGGAAGTGTGAAGACACACATGAGAGTCCACACAGGAGAGAAACCATTCAGTTGTGATGTTTGTGGGAAAAAATTTACAGTACATGGAAGTGTGAAGACACACATGAGAGTCCACACAGGAGAGAAACCATTCAGTTGTGATGTTTGTGGGAAAAGATTTGCAGTACAGGGACATTTAAAGGCACACATGAGAGTCCACACAGGAGAGAAACCATTCAGTTGTGATGTTTGTGGGACAAGATTTACAGAACAGGGACATCTGAAGAGACACATGAGAGTCCACACAGGAGAGAAACCATTCAGTTGTGATGTTTGTGGGAAAAGATTTACAGAACAGGGAAGTGTGAAGACACACATGAGAATCCACACAGGAGAGAACATTTGAAATTAATGTAAAATGTTTTTACGGCTGAGTGTCGGCTGACTGCTGCGGTCCGGCTTGATGCAGCCAAATTATGTGTGTGTGTCTATTCTGTATTTCTAGTCCTGTTACAATCTAATATAGTTTGTAAAAGTGTTGATTCTAGTTCTGCTTATTAATTTTGATTTAAATGCAGATAAGGACGCGGGGCCCAGTACACAATAACAGATATAATTGTTTGTAATGTTTTCCAGGTTGGATGTGAAGGACTAAGAACAAGTCTTTCAAATGAGTTGTAGTTTCATTTAGGATGTATTGATAGGCTCGAGTCAAAGATGGCTGCCACTCCACCTCCTCGGCCGGTGACTCAAGGAACCACCGGGCTCGGGTCTGAGTGCCACACACCGGATCCAGAAGTAAGACCATGTTCAGAGACACACAACTAGTTTTGATACTGAACACAACATCAAGTTGAGTCGTGTCTCTTGGCAACGCGCTGTATCTCACGGTAACAACTACTGCCCAGAGACTGACGGCACGACGCGCTCCGAGCTGCTCAACATGCTCTTTGGTGAGTTGATAACTCTGGTTCCAACCGTTTTCTTTACGACATTCAGAGCACGAAGCAGCAACCGACGATTATCTCTGGAGATTTAGAGGAGTGATGCAGAATGAAGTCTCCCTCCTTCTGTGTGGTTGTTGTCAGTCTGTGGTTGGTTGACGTGGACGTGCTCCACAGCAAAGTTCTGCAGGGACGACGTTGTTTTGAACTTAGCGTCTCAATGGGTCCCTCAACAAAAGGCTGTTGGGATTTTTTTTAAAAGTTTGCTTGCCTGTAAACAATATTATGAATTAAATATATTCTGGGTGACAGTAGACACTGAGTGTGGATGCTGGATCTCTGTCTCATGGGACATGTTTCATGTATTTCATCATGAGAGTCAACTGTAATTGGGTTTGCTTTACTATTTATATAAATCATCTTATTGTAACTGGAACCATCGATTCAGACAGATTTGAGTGAGTAGTAATAGTCAGTAGTAGTGGAGTCGGTAGTAGAGTCAGTAGTTATAGAGTCAGTCGTGGTAGAGTCAGTAGTAGTAGAGTCAGTAGTAAAAGAGTCAGTAGTAGTAGAGTCAGTAGTAGTAGAGTCAGTAGTAAAAGAGTCAGTAGTAGTAGTCCACCGTGGACAGATCCAAATCCATCACAGACTTCTCCTCTTCCTCCTTCTACCAGGAGTTTTCCCCACCCAGAAGTTTCCCCACTAGGAGCCTTTCCCACCAGGAAGTTGCCCCATTTTTAAGTTTCCCCACTAGGAAGTTTCCCCACCAGGAGTTCTCCCGATGTTAACATCTCAACATGAATAGAGCAGTGTTCTGCACATGTGCAGTTGGAGCTCTTTGGTTCCTTGTTGTATTGGTTCTGTTGGGAGGAGAAACCCACCGTGTGGCATCTCAGTGTGTGAACACAATGTTTCCAGAAGCAACCACAGCGGCTACTGGATCCTCTGCAGCCAGACTGGACCACCACGGAGGGCTGGGTCTTTCCTCGTGGACTTCCTGCTTGCTCTCTCCGTCCGTCTTGGAACTCTTCTCAGCCAATCAGCTTCCTCCTCTCTCGATGTTTCATTGCTGATGTTACACACTGAAGGAAGACAATGTCCATTCAGCATTCCAGATGTTGTTGTTGTGCTTTGTCAACACACCAAGACAGCCTCACCTGAGCAGCTGCGTCTGTGATCTGCTGGTCTAACTTGTTTAAGGCAATAACAACATTAATTGTGACCAGACGACCTAAAACATCATCAAACACAACTGTTTATATCTGTCATGGGACACAACATGTAACTATCTAATCATTCATTTATTTATTTATTTGTACAGGGACCGTACACATTAATCAACCCAGGGGTAAATGTTTCATGGAACATTGTAATTCTCAGGCAGGTTACTGATGCTACAATGGTGCTAAAACTCTAGCGCGCAATTAGCATCCACTAGCTAAACGGCGCTAGCCTTAATTAACTGTCTTCTCTTTAACTAGTACACACTTAATAACTATCAGAACATAGCCCCGCCCAAGAGAGCGAACATAACATTAATATGTATATATATATATGCAGGCACGTGCACAGACAATTCGGGGGGCAGGTGCTCAAACCAAAAAAAAGGGCACCCAATGCCAAAAAAAAATTCTGACAGTTGAAGCATTAGCAGCAATACACTGATGATGCAATACATCCTCGACCTGCGTTTCCTCTGGGCAGCATCAGACCGCTAGCTTACATATTCTTTATGAATAAAGATGAATTATTATATAGCAACAACAGTACAAGCGTTCTGATTGGCTAATGGGTCGTCATCCCAGCCACATATTGCCCTCCTCGCTAGTCTGATACGGATCCGTATTGCCCTCTGACGTCATTTTCAAAATGAGCGATATTGATAAACATCAACAGCCAAGAGCAGTGGTCCTCAAACTAAGGCCCGCGGGCCGAATACGGCCCACCTCCACATTTGGCCCGGCCCTCTGAACAATACCAGAGGCCTTATGATTTTGTTTTCAGTCTGGCCACGCAAATCCTAGACTAGCCCCTGTTAAATAGAACGGAATAAGAACTCGCTTTCCTCTCTCTCTTCTCTCTCCTCTCTCTCCTCTCTCTCTCTCTTTTCTCTCTTCACTCTCTTCTCTCTCTCCCTCTCTCTATTCTCTCAACATAACTAATGTCAGCAGGGCTCTCAAGTCTCACGCATTGAGCGTGAGACTCACGCATTTCGGTCTTAACTCACGCACTCCCGCCACACATCGTATTTCTCACGCTGAAAAAAACTCTCGGCTATTTAATTATTTAATGCTTGAATGCAGGGGTGCTCAATACCCCCCCCCCCCCCCCCCCCCGGTCAACAACTCTTCTCGGCTCGATGCCGGCGCGGGCTGCGCGCACAGGTGAGCATCGGGTGCAGATGGAAATGTCACGCTTGCCTGTCTTCAAAACTTGAGAGCCCTGCGTCAGTAAACAGCTGGACGCGGCTTTGAAATCACGGATTTCGTGAGTTTTTGTTTATTTGTTTTTTTAGGAAACATCGGACCAGTTGTGACGTCATGTTTTCAGCAGCGCTAATGTTGTGGTTGATTTATCACAAAACAACGTCAGGGGACAAACAGCGTCATGACCTGTTTGTCTGGTGCTGCGGGTCAGAGGAGAAGGAGGTGCACCAGTTTCGTGGCGCGAGGAGCACTGCGCGGAGGAGGAAGTGGAGGAGGAGGAGGGAGGAGCGCGGCGGGGGGAGGAGGGGGGGGCTCGTGAGCGCCGCAGAGCAGGTCGGGCGAAATTCTCACAATAACTCAAATAAATGCCCCGTCGGATATTAAAACACATTTGGGGGGACTTGATGACAGAGAGAGTAACTTGTATTCTTTAATACGGATGAATGAAAAAAATTTGTCTCCAGCAAAAAGGGCACTTTTCTCATCCAGGGCAAAAGGGCTGGTGCTTGAGCACCACTAGGGGTCTATCTGTGCACGTGCCTGTATATATGTATTGTGGAAGTGCGTAAAATAAAGACGAACAGTCGGGAGTATGGAGTCTCTGGTTTTTACTTCCAACTTCAAACCAACAGGCCATACCCAGGTACCATCACTCCCTTAAATACCCCCCCCCCACAGGTGCAACCATTTACCTAATCACCACCCCTTCAGTGTCCATTCTGAGGTGAGATACCTCCCTCTAGTGTCCACCACACAGGCCCCCCCCGAACACTCAGAATTGACATTCAGTCACATTAAACCCATACAAACCCCCCTCACAGTACCCCCAGTGTCTTTAGTCTTTTTTAGGAGGCCTGACTAAGCGGCCATAGCTACTGTATTTAACAGTCACAGGGAGCGTGGAAGGAGCAGGGGTAGGGGCAGGGGGACGTCCCCGCCGACGATGAGACTTTGCTGGTGGAACAAAGGATGGAGGGCATGGGACAGGGGCAGATTTGGGTGGCCGGCCCCGGCGTGGGGGTTGAGCCAGCTCAACTGGCTCATCTGGGACCACATGAGCAGGTTTAAGACGATCAATCGCAATCCGTTCTTTCTTCCCCCCTATATCCACCACAAAGTTCTTGGGGCCCGCCTCGAGAACCCGGAAGGGCCCGTCATAAGGAGCCTGCAGTGGAGAACGGTGGGCATCGTGCCGGATGAACACATAGCCGGCAGCCATCAGGTCCTTCGGAATGTAGGACTGGGGAAGGCAGTGGTGTGTGGGAACCGGGGCAAATGCACTTGCTGCGTCCTGGAAGGCAAACCGGTGAGTAGTAGTGTACCCAGGGGCCGAGGAAGCAGGAAGAAACTCCCCAGGGACCCTCAGCGGTTGACCAAAAACCAGCTCCGCTGAAGAGGACTGCAGATCTTCTTTCGGAGCGGAACGCAGGCCCAGCATGACCCACGGCAGACGGTCGATCCAGTTGCTGTCCGTTAGAGTGGCCCGGAGAGCAGCCTTCATGGAGCGGTGAAAACGTTCACACATTCCGTTGGCCTTGGGGTTATACGCTGTGGTACGATGTAATTTCACCCCAAGTCTCTCAGCTACAGTGCTCCACAGCTCAGAAGTGAACTGGGATCCCCTGTCCGAAGTGAGATCCAATGGTGTGCCAAACCGGGTCACCCAACCGGAGATTAACCCCCTGGCCACCTCTGTAGTCGCCGTAGATGACAGGGGAACCACCTCTGGCCACCTGGTGGTTCTGTCCACCATAGTGAGGAGGTGAGTGAATCCCTGGGACGGGGGAAGTGGGCCCACCAGGTCCACGTGAACATGGTCAAACCGCCTTTCTGGAATGAGAAACGGTTCCAGGGGGGCCTTAGTGTGACGATGCACCTTGGCCCGCTGGCACGCCACACAGGAGGCCGCCCATCCTTTAACGTCCTTCCGAAGGCCCGGCCAGACGAACTTGGCCCCCACCAGCTTCACTGACGCCCTTACCCCCGGGTGTGAAAGGGTATGAATGGCGTCAAATACCCGATGGCGCCAGTCTGTCGGTACCATGGGGCGGGGCTGACCCATGGAAACATCACAGAGGAGCGTGGCCCCGCTGTCGTGAAACGCCACATCCTCCAGTCGCAATCCTGTCGCAACCGTCCTGAACGCCTGAAGCTCCGAGTCGGTGAGCTGGTCGGCAGCCATGGCAGCATAGTCTATACCCAGGTGCACGGGACTGATGTGCACCCGGGAGAGGCAGTCCGCCACTCGGTTATCTTTGCCGGCCACGTGTTGAATGTCTGTAGTGAATTCCGATATGGCGGAAAGTTGACGCTGCTGTCGACCCGACCACGGCTCTGTGGTCTTGGCCATGGCAAAAGTCAAAGGTTTGTGGTCCACAAAAGCGGTGAACTTTCGTCCCTCCAGTAGGAACCTGAAATGGCGTACAGCGAGGAAAAGGGCCAACAACTCTCTATCAAAGGTGCTGTATTTCCTCTCATTGTCCCGAAGCTTCCTACTAAAAAAAGAGAGAGGCTGCCAGGCGCCAGCCACCCACTGTTCACACACTGCCCCCACTGCATAATCAGAGGCATCGGTGGTGAGGGCGATAGGAGCAGCAGGGGACGGGTGGGCCAGCATGGCAGCTTTGGCGAGAGCAGCCTTAGCCTCTTCAAATGCCTGGACCCGCTCCGGGGACCAGTCTACCTCCTCGTTGTCCTTTTTGCCCTTCAATGCCTCGTACAAGGGGTGCATGAGGTGAGCAGCGTGTGCTATAAACCGATTATAGAAATTAATCATGCCCAGATATTCCTGCAGGGGCTTGATGGTGAGGGGGCGGGGGAAAAGAGTGATGGCCTCCACCTTGGTGGGTAGTGGAATAGCCCCCAGGGGGGAGACATGATGACCCAGGAAATCGATGCCGGGCAGTCCAAAATGACACTTAGCTGGGTTCACTATCAGTCCATGCTCATTGAGCCGCTTAAAAAGCTGTTGGAGATGCCCCAAATGCTCCTCTGCCGATGTACTTGCTACCAGGATGTCATCCAAATACACGAACAGAAATGACATTCCTCGCAGCACCGTGTCCATCAATCGCTGGAATGTCTGAGCTGCCCCTTTAAGCCCGAATGGCATACGCAGAAACTCAAACAGCCCAAAGGGTGTAATGACTGCTGTTTTGGGCATGTCTGGTGGATGGACCGGCACCTGATGGTAACCACGCACCAAATCTACCTTAGAAAAGATGGTGGTCCCCGCCAGGTGGACAGAGAAATCTTGTATATGTGGAACTGGGTACCGATCATGGGTGGTAATATTGTTCAGGCGACGGAAATCACCACACGGCCGCCACTTCCCGTCCGCCTTGGGGACCATATGCAGAGGGGAGGCCCAAGGACTGTTGGATCGGCGCACAATGCCGAGCCGTTCCATCGTGGCGAATTCCTCCCTGGCTATTGCCAGTTTAGCAGCATCCAGGCGGCGTGCTCGTGCATAAACCGGTGGCCCCACAGTTGTTATATAATGTTCCACTCCATGCTTAGCAACCGAGGCAGAGAAAGCGGGGACCGTTAGAGCAGGGAATTTGGCGAGGAGGCGCTGGTACACATCCCCTGTGGCGAGCATATTGGCAAAGGCAGGCGGCCGCCCGGGCCCCCCCAGTGTGCACGGGTATGTGTCAAAAGACACAGAGTCAATCAGCTGACGGTTTGCAACGTCCACTAACAGTCGGTTAGCACACAAAAAATCAGCACCCAGTATAGGCACTGACACAGAAGCTATAATAAAATCCCAGCCAAACTGATGTCCATGGAAACACATTGTCACATACCTGGTACCAAACGTACGGATGGCAGTACCATTAGCCGCATCCAGCGGTGGTCCATGCCCGTTCCCCAATGCGTCCACGGCAGACGCAGGCAGGATGCTCCTCTGGGCGCCCGAATCCACCAGGAGGAGCCTCCCAGAAGACGTGTCCTCAATAAACAGCAGCTCATTGGTGACGCCAGCCCTCATAGCCGCTAACGAGCGCCGGCTCTCGCGTTTCCCTGGCTCCCAAAACAGCAGGGTGGAATGCAACGCTTCGCCTTGGTGCCAAAACGGCGATGGTAAAAACATAGCCCATCATCCCTCTGTGTCTGATCCCTGCGGTCATACACCCGATCAGACACCGCAGCGACAACGTACTGGCGGGAGGCCAGCAGTATCCTGTCCGCTTCCTCTGCCAGTCCCCGGTAATCCTTGGTGCGCACGAGAGGCGAGCTGGCCAGAGCCGTGCGCACTGGTGTCGGGAGTTGACGCAGGAAAAGCTGGACAAAAAGAAACGTGGCGTCACCTGAACCGAGCAGTGCTAACATGTTTTCCATTAGTTCTGTAGGTTTACTGTCCCCCAATCCATTGAGGGACAATAGGCGCTCTGCACGCTCTGCGTCGGACAGCTGGAACAAGCGTAACAGCTGCCCTTTGAGACCGTTGTATTTCCCGACTGCCGGTGGCTCCCTGAGGAATCCCATCACTCGGCGAGTGGTGGAGGAATCCAACGCTGCGACTACGTGGTAGTATTTGGTGTCATCCATCGTGATTCCGCGGAGGTGAAATTGCGCCTCAACATGTTGAAACCACGGGGCCGGATCATGCTGCCAAAACTCAGGTAACTTCACTGTAGCCGCAAACACAGCGGGAGCGACGGCCGCTTCTTGGCCATTCTCATCTGCCATGTTCAATAATTAAACATCACATCAGGGTCACCACTGTGGAAGTGCGTAAAATAAAGACGAACAGTCGGGAGTATGGAGTCTCTGGTTTTTACTTCCAACTTCAAACCAACAGGCCATACCCAGGTACCATCACTCCCTTAAATACCCCCCCCCACAGGTGCAACCATTTACCTAATCACCACCCCTTCAGTGTCCATTCTGAGGTGAGATACCTCCCTCTAGTGTCCACCACAGTATATAAATATATATATGTATGTATATATCTATATGTATGTATATATGTATATATATATGTGTATATATGTATGTATATATATTAGGGCTGTCAGCGTTAACGCGTTAATCTATGCGATTAATTTGGCCGCGTTAACGCACTAAAATATTTTAACGCAATTAACGCAATTTTTTTATTATTTTTTTTATTTAAAAAAAAAAACCGTGGCAGTACGGTTTGACACTGTTTCCGTTTTTAAAACAATTATTTCTCCGCGAAAATAAGGAGCAGAAATCAGTTTAAACTCGTGGATGAATCAGTCGGGTTTCCTCCTGCTCCTCCTTCCTCCCGTCTCCCCCTCTGATACACAGAGGAACGAAGGGGCGACGTCGGGTGACGCGGAGCGGAAAGAACTCGTCACACGAAACCTTCAACGTGATTGGTCAATCCGTTTGTCTGTCAACATTTCGAGGAAAAACAACCAATGAACACTCAGTAAATCACAAAGGACCTCCCACCTCACAGGTTAGGCTCATTTAGCAGCCTGTCAGTCAGAGAACCAGAGAACACAACGCGAGGACAATGAGGCTCATTTCAGAGCTGAGATTGTTCTGGAATGTTTGATGTATAACACGTGGGGGTGTGTCACATGCAAAATACTTTAAACGGTGAATTTAATTTATTTTGTAAAATGTATAAAATGCCCCCAGCCTCCAGAGGGTTAACGTGACATATTTGAATGTCAGTCAGTTCCCAAGGCCACTGGTTCTGCTATGTTAAAGATGACAGGACCAATGGGTCTCAATATACTTTTTTTTTTTTACTAATCTGATGTTTCACTGAAGAAACAATTTATCATCCACGATATTAAATACCTCGCTGGCACTGTATATGTAGGAGCCTCTTTGAAAACACAGCTCTGTGTGAAGTTTTGTCTTTAAAAAGAAGGAAAAAACTTTTAAGCACGATTAATCGCGATTAATTAATCGCAATTTCAAAATGTGCGATTAATTAGTTAATTTTTTTTAATCGATTGACAGCCCTAATATATATATATGTATATATATCTAGATGTATATATGTATGTATATATATATATATATCTATGTATATATGTATGTATATATATGTGTATATACAGGACTGTCTCAGAAAATTAGAATATTGTGATGAAGTTCTTTATTTTCTGTAATGCAATTCAAAAAACAAAAATGTCATGCATTCTGGATTCATTACAAATCAACTGAAATATTGCAAGCCTTTTATTCTTTTAATATTGCTGATTATGGCTTACAGCTTAAGAAAACTCAAATATCCTATCTCTAAATATTAGAATATCATGAAAAAGTAGACTAGTAGGGTATTAAACAAATCACTTGAATTGTCTAATTAACTCGAAACACCTGCAAGGGTTTCCTGAGCCTTGACAAACACTCAGCTGTTATAAATCTTTTTTTTTACTTGGTCTGAGGAAATATTAAAATTTTATGAGATAGGATTTTAGAGTTTTCTTAAGCTGTAAGCCATAATTAGCAATATTAAAAGAATAAAAGGCTTGCAATATTTCAGTTGATTTGTAATGAATCCAGAATGCATGACATTTTTGTTTTTTTAATTGCATTACAGAAAATAAAGAACATTATCACAATATTCTAATTTTCTGAGACAGTCCTGTATATATTAGTGCTGTGAAAAATAACGCGTTAACGCATTATGATTAAATTACAGGATTAATTAGTTAATTTTTTTACCGCATTTAACGCATGCGCAGAATGAGCTTCCAATATACCGATTCAATCTGAACTATTCCCGGTTCTAATGCAGTCAGACGTTAACTGCTATCCAAGCAAGCAACATGTATAATTCCGATGAGCCTGGGGACCTTCTGGATGGGAAGTTCGTGTTCCAAAAATTCAAAGATGGAACATTAAATAAATCAAAAGTGATATGTACATTCTGCGGCAAGACGCTGTCGTTTCACCATAGCACAACCAGCCTTAAGTACCATCTCAACGCGAAGCATGCGTTTGTCGGTGAGGTGAGTGGAATGCGCCAAGCCACCCTCACTGAACAACGTCGGCCCCTCACTAAGTCTGCCTGACAAGCTAACGAGCAGAGTTGCAGAATGGATTGCAAAAAGCTGTCGACCAATTAATATTGTTGAGGATGAGGGGTTCACCGAAGTTTTGCGAGTGGCAACGGGGGACCCGAGCATCAAAGCACCGCAAAGACGCGCTATCATGACTAAAATCCACGAGCTGTATGAAGCTGAAAAGAACAAAAAGGAAAAAGACTTGGCTGCTACGGAACATGTGGCACTGACAGGGGATCACTGGACCTCTGTGAGTAATGATATTTATCTGGGTGTAACTGCACATCTAATATCCGACAAATGGAAATTAAAGTCGTTTGCACTGACGTGCATGAAAACCGAAGAGCGCCACTTTGCAGAGGCATGTGCGAAACAGTTCAAAACTATTGCAAGCAACTGGGCAATTGATCAGAAAACGACCACGATAGGGACAGACAGTGCTCGCAATATGGTAGCCGCAGCTAGACGACTGTCATATGAGCACACGCCGTGCATCGCTCACATTTAGCAGAGAAGCATCACCGTGAGCCTCGCTGACAGCGGGTTTGTGAATGCGTTGTCCAAGTGTCGCAAAATTGTCGGCCACTTCAAGCACAGCCCAGCAAACACGGCGGAGCTCAACGCAAAGCAAGATAACCGCATGCAGGCGCAGCCGCCACGGATCCAAGACGTCCCGACACGCTGGAACTCAACGCTGGACATGGTGAAATGTCTGATCCGCAATACGGATGCAGTGACAGCAGCCCTGGACCAGCAGAACCACAAACTAGTGACGCTGACACAACAGGAATGGGACCGACTGCAGAGACTGGAGTCTCTTCTAGAGCCCTGCAAGTAAGACATCCATGATAACGTGACTATTCTAACATTAAGTTGGACTGATTAAATTCAAATTATATTTGTGTACCTGTTTTAATAACTTAATTATCTCTCTCACCTCCATCTTCCTCTGTGTGTGTGTGTTTGTGTGTGTTTCCACTGAAGGTATGTAACTGGAATTCTGGGTGGGGAGGCCTATGTCTCCTGCTCTGTGGTTCTGCCTGCACTCTGCCACCTGCGTCATGTAATGGAAGTCACCGAAGATGACCCTGCATATGTGGTGAAATTTAAGACGGCATTCAAGACAGACCTAGCCTCCCGCCAAGAAAATACCAACAATGAAGAATGACTGCTCAAGATTGCAACAGTGCTGGATCCACGTTTTAAAGACCTGAAGAGCCTACCCAAGAGTGACAGACCAGAGAGGTGGACCACACTTGAGAGATTGCTGCAGGAACAGTCACCCAGGGCCAGGAGGCCACAAGCTGCTGAAGATGGGCCACCAAGAAGAACATGAGCCTTCTGGTAATGGGCTCAGATTGTGACTCAGATGAAGAGGTGCAGCAGCCTCACAGAGCAGAGCCCAGCGTTGGTCTGGAGGACTGGGCCTTGGAGTGGTGCTCATCTCATTCAGGAGCCCATGAGCAGTTGGCCTCACTAGCTCGCAAATACCTAGCCACTCCTTCTTCCACGGTTCCATGTGAACGACGGTTCTCAGTCGCAGGACACATTGTGCAAAAGAAGCGGTCATCTTTACTGTCAGAGAATGTGAACAAGTTAGTTTGCCTCACCAGCTGCTAAAGAAAGACTAGCTAGGCGGGCCTTTAGATTGTGTCATGTGTTAATGGTTGACAAAAAAGAGAAACATGTTCTGTTTAAACATTCTGTTTAGAATGAGGTTATATTAATATTCCTAAACTGATAAATAACTGCTGAGTTGCAGTACCATTGTTTTTTTTTAATGAATACAAAAAAGAATGTATAAATGATACGTCTTTTGTCATAAATCTTTATGTTCTCACAAAAATATACCGAGAATATCGGTAATATGTGATTAATCATGATTAATCCACAGAAACCTGTGATTAATTTGATTAAAAATGTTAATCGTTTCACAGCCCTAATATATATATGTATGGATATATATATGTATATGTATGTATATATATATATATGTATATATTTATATATATATGGCGCTTGTGTACGCTTCTCATCTGTAAACACCAAGACAGACTCACCTGAGCAGCTGCGTCGCTGTCTGTGATCTGCTGGTCTAACTCGCTTGTTTAAGACAAGAATTATGGCGCCAGTCATGGGAGAACCCGCTACTGCCCCCTACTGGCGAACACAAGTATCGCACTGCAGCTACTTCAGGTGAAAGCAAGTGAGTTTGAAGTAAACACAACACGTTTAAAATGATAATAACAAGAAAATACGGCTGGTGGGGGCAAGGTACTAACACAATACAATAACAATTCTGACAATAGTATTTCCCCGTACATCGCCCAGGCTGCCACCCTGAGCTGAAGAGGTGAGAAACGTTATCCATCATATTGATGCTGAGAGGGAAATGAAGTTTAGCAATGAGTTTTCTTTAAATTTCCCTTTAATGTCTTAAAATCATGACTGACATTAAGACAATACTTAGTGTGGTTACACATTTTCAGAAAATCTTATATTTGAATATGCAAATGAAGCATTACGTAATGGTAACTTTAGGATAAATCTACACACGCAAAGACACAAAAGTAGTAAAATAAATGAGCGATTAAACATCTCTCTTGTTCTGCCTGTTTTGTGATACACATTCCTAAAAGGAGGATAATTTTTGTGTATCTGGCAACACTGAGATCGGTCGACCAATGACTGTTCTCTCTACAGTCAGAGCTCGCGCAAGAAGGTGGAACGTAAGGGAGATACCATTTCCAAAACTTGTAAGGGGTAAAAGACCGAGAGAAACACAAATATCCGACGAAGCAAAATCCCGGACGTCTTTGGAATCCCTGCCGGACGCATTTCTCAAAAAGAGGACATGTCCGGGGGAAAGATGGTGTCTGGTCACCCTACTTTAACGAGGAAGACCACCGTTCAAACAAGCAGTTCACCTCTGCTCCCAGTCTCACATCCTCTCACGCTGAGAGAGAGAGATTTTTTAATTTATTTTTTTAACCTTTATTTCAAACTTTGCACCACAAAAAAACAAATTACAATCAACACACATCTCTTTTACTGCAGCACCAATCCTGAAAAAGAAAATTGTTCATGATGCTCAGGTTCTTTAAAAACAAAAACAAAGCTGCTCCCCTGAGGCCAGGAGGTGTAAGGGAGATACCATTTCCAAAACGTGTAAGGGGTAAAAGACCCAGAGAAACACAAATATCCGACGAAGCAAAATCCCGGACGTCCTTGAAATCCCTACCGGGCGCATTTTTTAGGTCTCAAAAAGAGGACATGTCCGGGGAAAAGAGGACGTCTGGTCACCCTACTTTAACGAGGAAGACCACCGTTAAAACAAACTGGAGTATATTTTCATCTACTGTATAATATCAGTCTATATGAAACCTACAAGTCAGCACTCAAGGTTCAAGAATCAAATGACATGCCTGAGTTGGGGTTCGAACATCTGAAAGTCCAAAACAACAACCTGGTGTGTAAACAAAAACCTGCCTGAGAGGCGATTCTGCCTATCTGTTGATTGGACCCCGGGGGCCGGATCAATGAGTTTCTCCTGCCTGTTGGGTATATTATGAGAAGCTGAAGACATGAATATTAGACTTCTCTCAATTCGGCATCCTGAGAATCTCCAGACGGTCCGGACGTCTGTTTCTGACCTGTACCTTTGAGAATAAACTAAATACTCTTAAAGTGCAGTGTCTCTCGAGTGATCCTTTCTTCATCATCAATTCCATCATCATCCTCCGGCTGGCGAGAAGATACGACAAAACAATTCACCTCTGCTCCCAGTCTCACATCCTTGCTGAGAGAGAGAGAGAGAGATCTTTTTTTTTTTTTTTTTAAACCTTTATTTCAAACTTTGCACCACAAATAAACAAATTACAATCAACACACATCTCTTTGACTGCAGCACCAATCCTGAAAAAGAAAATTGTTCATGATGCTCAAGTTCTTTAATAACAAAAACAAAGCTGCTCCCCTGAGGCCAGGAGGTGTTCCTGCCCTCAGTCGACCTCGCCTCTTGCCCTCTTCTCCTCCTCCACCAGCAGCACCTTCCTGAGGTCTCAGGATCTTCTTCATCCTGTAGACCTCCTGCGGAGTGAAGGCTCCTCTCTCGTCTTCATCGTGAGGAAGGTGGCGGAGAGGAAGAACTTGTCCTGGCAGAAGTAGTCCTTCACCTGGACATGCCACACCTGCTTCGTCTTTCAACTCCTCCACACTGTAGTGAGGAAGAGGAGTGGAGTCTTCCTCCTCCGATCTGGACTCTGGCTCCGCCCCTCTCCTCCTCGACCTCCGTCTGCCCGCCGTCACCTTCTTCGCCTGCAGGTTTTCTCCTTCCTCCCTCCTCTTCCTCTTTAGCCGGGGGACTCTGAGGCTCCTCCCCCTCCATGTCCACCTCACTGTCCGACAGCACCACCTCTCTGGCACCTGCCCCCCTCTCTTCCTCTGACTCACCCTTTTCTACCTCTTCTTCTTCTTCTTCTTCCTCCTCACCCTCCTGGTCTGCACCAGCCTCTTCTCTCCTCTCCTCCTCTAACTCCTCACCCTCACCGTGCTGGACTGGACCAGTGCCCCCCTCCTCTTCCTGGGCACCCCCGTCTCTGCCTGTTCTCTCTCCTCATCCTGCTGGGAGCCCCCAGTTCCTGCCTGCTCCCTCCCCTCCCCCCTCTGGGAACCTGCAGTCCCTGGTTGCTCCCCCTCCCCCCTGCTGTGCACCCCCCCGTGCCCTCTGCACCTCCCGGCCACCCTGATGAACACCCGGAGGCGGTGACCCTAACCATGCATGCCCCTGATGACCACCCCCGACACCACGACCGCGTTCACCTTCTCCACGCTGTCTAAGAACAGAACCACCGCTCCGTTCATACGGGCAGCGGACCTCATGCAGTCGTCTCCGCCCACTCAGAGAGAGAGAGAGATTTTTTGATTGATTTGATTTTTAGAAAACCTTTATTCAAAAAACTTTGAACCACAATAAACCAAATTATTTTCAACACCAACATAAATGCAGCACCAATCCTGAAAAAAAAGAGAACGTCCATGATGCTCATGCTGGACACTAAACTAAAGTCCACTGAGGACAGGAAGTGCCTCCTGCCCTCCGTCTTGAGGCTGAAGCTCCTCCCAGTGCTGAGGCTCAGGCTCCTCCTCTTCCCTCAACCTCTCCTCTCGCCCTCCTCTCCTCGTCCTCCACCAGCAGCACCTTTCGGAGGTCGCACAGGATCTTTTTGAGCCTGTAGAACTCTTGTGGCGTGAAGCTCCTCTCTCGTCCTCATCGTCAGGAAAGTGGCGGACAGAACTTATCCCTGCATGGGAAGTGGTCCTCCACCTTGACGTGCCACGTCTGCTTGGTCTTCCGGAGGAACTATTTTATCTCCTCCACACTGTAGTGTGGAGCAGAGTTGGAGTCTTCCTCCGAGCTGGACTCTGACTCCGCCCCCCTTGGCCTGGACCTCCTTCTTCCCGCCGTCACCTTCTTTGCCTGTGGGTTCTCTCCATCACCTCCTCCACACTTCCTCTTTAAACGGGGGACTCTGAGGTTCTCCTCCTCCGCCTCCATGTCCACCTCGCTGTCTGACAGCCTCACCTCCCTGACAACTGTCTCCCTCTCTTCCTCTGACTCCACCTTGTCCTCCTCTTCACCTTCTTGGGCCATCTCAGCCCCAGCCCCACCCTCTTCTCTCCTCTCCTCCTCACTCTGCCTGCCTGTGACCGTCTCCCCCTCTCCCTCCTCACCCTGCTGGCCTGTGACCGTCTCTCCCTCCTCTCTCCTCTCCTCCTCTTCTACCTCCTCACCCTCACCCTGCTGGCCTGTGACCATCTCCCCCTCTCCCTCCTCACCTTGCTGGACTGGCCCAGTGCCCCCCTCCTCTTCCTCCTCCACAACCTGCTGGGCACCCCCCATCTCTGCCTGCTCTCTCTCCTCCCCCCTCTGGGTACCTGCAGTCCCTGGTTGCTCCCCCTCCCCCCCTGCTGTGCACCCCCCGTGCCCTCCGCACCCCCCTGGTTCTGCCCCCGAGGAGCCGCCCTGCTGGTGTTCTGCTCAGCAGCTCTCCACCGGTGGCAGTCCCTGGCTATGTGCCCCTCTCGCCCGCAGATGAAGCCCCTCCCGTTCCCTGAGGAGATGTATATTGGGTACTCGTGCCCGGCCACCCTGATAAACACCCGGAAGCAGAGCTCTTCTCCCCTTTTATTTAGGATCATAGAGAGATGCCTCCGGTGGGACCACACGTGCCTCATCCGGGAGGACTTCCACCCTGAGGGGATCTTCTTCAACCGGGACACCACCTTCCCGTGCTTTACCAGCTCCTTTAAAATTACCTCCTCTTTTATAAAAGGAGGCACATTGGCCACGGTGACCCGAACCGATGGTGTGGCCAGCGGCACCACCGGCACATACATGCCTCTGATGACCACCCCCGACACCACCACCTCGTTCACCTTCGACACGCTGTCTCAAAACAGAACCACCGCTCCGTTCATACGGGCAGCGGACCGCACGCAGTCGTCACGACCACGTCGCCCACTGCCAGCCCCACCTCCTCCTCCGAGCACGGGAAACTCGGCGCCACTCTAATCCCGTGAGCGCGCGTGAGGAAGCTCATGTCCTCCATGACTAGCTCCCAGCTAGCTCCCCGCTAGCCCGCCGGTTAGCTCCCCACTAGCCGCACGCCGCTAACGCGCACACAGACACACAAACAAAAACCTCCGTGAACTCACACACTCACACAGACAGTCGGGTGAACCCACATACACTCACAGCAAACATACCTGTTAACCCAGTCACTCTTTAGCGTGGAAAAACCACCTTTAAACCAAACAACTCTCCTCTGCTCCACAACCACACGTCCTCTCACGCTGAGAGAGAGAGAGAGAGAGAGAGAGAGAGAGAGAGAGAGAGAGAGAGAGAGAGAGAGAGAGAGACAGAGAGACTGACACTGACACTGACACTGACACTGACACTGACACTGACACTGACTGCTGACCCCTGACCCCTGGTGGTGACAACAGGTAACTGCACCAGACTGTAACGAGTAGAAAAGGCACACAAACACGTTTCAATGTAAAATAGCTTTGAACCTGTCAAATTAAACTGAAATTATTTAAAATCAAGATTTCTTGTTCAGTATAAAAACCAGATGTGTGTCTCTTAACACGGTCCTCCTCTGACCCAAGACCGTTGGTTCCTACTGATCCATTCAGTAATAATCAGGAGGAATGTGTTTACATTCTTTATTTGATGGGACAAAGTATGGATTCATTACATACATTATAGATAAACAACATACACTCTGATGTCGGCCTGAGCCCTGATCTTTTTACTGAAGCCTTTACACTTATTAATGAATTTGACTGGTGTGTGGTTTTGGAAGGAAACTCTTCAACAGACAGATGAGAGTGAGGAAGAGGAAGAGTAGAGAAGAGTGTGAGAGAGATCATCATCAGGTTGTGAAACTCTTAACAAAAGGGTAAACAATGGTAGAACGTGAATCTGTGTGGAATGTGAGGTACATGACCACAGTATTAAATAAGAGACATTATCTCCTGACAGTCATTCATAAACACAGAGTACAAATGACGGGACATGAAGTGGAGTCAGTGTTCTCTGAGGTATGGTCTGATAACAGAGGGTTCTGCAGAGAGACTATTTCATGTTCTATGTTAATGCCAGATGCTAGAACAAGGTCGAGGGTTAAAGCAGTGAGTCGGTTTCTGAGCTCTCTGACAAGTCAATCACTTCTAATAATGAGATCAATGCAGCACTAAGGCAATCATCATCAACCACCACATGCACATCCTACATGCAGTAGTAGTAGAGTTAGAAGTAGTAGAGTCAGTAGTAGAGTTCATAGTAGTCAGTAGTCGTAGAGTCAGTAGTAGAGTCAGTAGTAGTAGAGTCGGTAGTGGTAGAATCAGTAGTAGGAGAGTCAGTAGTGGTAGAGTCAGTAGTAGGAGAGTCAGTAGTAGTATAGTCAGTAGTAGTAGAGTCGGTAGTAGTAGTAGTAGTAGAGTCAATAGTAGTAGAGTCAGTAGTAGAGTCGGTGGTAGAGTCGGTGGGAGAGTCAGTAGTAGTAAAGTTAGCAGTATTAGGGCGACTATGGGTCAGTGGGCAGCAGGTCCGTCTTTCAATCAGGGGGTTGGAGGTTCAATCCCCACCCTAGTCGATGTGTCCTTGAGCAAGACACTTAACCCTGAGTTGCTCCCTGTAGCTGCGTCTACAGTGTATGTAACAGGATTGTACGTCGCTTTGGATAAAAGCGTCAGCTAAATGACATGTAATGTAATGTAATGTAAAGTGCTAGAGTCAGTCATAGAGTCAGTGGTAGAGTCAGTAGTGGCAGACTCAGTAAAATGATTAACCTACAAAGCCTTGATTGGTGATGCTCCATCATATCTTAAGGAGATTGTAGTACCATATTGCCCCACTAGTCGGCCCAGGGGTCTCCTGAAGCAGCTGCGGTGGTCGCGTATGCAAAAACTCAGGCATAGGAGGAGTTCCGGGAGGCCATGGAGGAGGACCTTCGGTTGGCCTCAAGGAGGTTCTGGATGAACCGTCCGACGGCTTAGGAAGGAAAAGCAGGGCCGACCCCAAGCTGTTCTCAGCACGGTGGAAAGAGACTCTGAGGAACTCCTGAATCCAGCCAACATGTCCTCTAGAGGGGGCGGGGCCTGTAGACTTGGGGAGCATGTCCTCTAGAGGGGGCGGGGCCTGTAAACTTGGGGAGCATGTCCTCTAGAGGGGGCGGGCCTGTAGACTTGGGGAGCATCTCCTCTAGAGGGGGCGGGGCCTGTAGACTTGGGGAGCATGTCCTCTAGAGGGGGCGGGGCCTGTAGACTTGGGGGGGCGTCGCACCCTTCTCCTCCTTCCTATCCTTCTTCTCCTTCTTATCCTCCTCCTCCAGCTCCTCCTTCCTATCCTTCTCCTCCTCCTATCCTCCTCCTTCCTATCCCTCTCCTCCTTCTTCTTCTCCTTCTCCTACTCTTACCTATCCTTCGCCTCCTCCCCCTTCTCCTCCTTCCTCTCCTCCTTCTGCTCCTCCTCCTCCTTCTTCTCCTCCTCCTTCTCATTCTGCTCCTCCTGCTCATACATATCCTTCTCCTCCTGCAGCTCCTCCTCCATCTCCTCCTCTTCCCTGGGAGCCGACACCACTCAGCTGGAGACCCAGGACGTGTTGCTGGACCCTTTGGCGGGATGGGGGTCACGGAGAACCAGAACCAGAACAGAGAGAGAGAGGGAGGGAGAGAGAGAGAGAGAGAGAGAGAGACAGAGAGAGAGAGAGAGAGAGAGAGAGAGAGAGAGAGAGAGAGAGAGAGAGAGAGAGAGAGAGAGAGAGAGAGAGAGAGAGAGAGAGAGAGAGAGAGAGAGAGAGAGAGAGAGAGAGAGAGAGAGAGAGAGAGAGAGACATGAAGAGTTACTCACTGCTGACCCCTGGTGGTGACAACAGGTAACTGCAACAGACTGTAACGAGTAGAAAAGGCACACAAACACGTTTCAATGTAAAATTGCTTTGAACCTGTCAAATTAAACTGACATTATTTAAAATCAAGATTTCTTGTTCAGTATAAAAACCAGATGTGTGTCTCTTAACACGGTCCTCCTCTGACCCAAGCCCGTTGGTTCCTACTGATCCATTCAGTAATAATCAGGAGGAATGTGTTTACATTCTTTACTTGATGGGACAAAGTATGGATTATGTTAAGTTGTAATAGTTTATTTTGATAACATCTGCAGAGGTCTTATGTTTTAAATTAATACATATAGAAAGATATTATAATAGACAATATTAAGGAGAATATTGATATTGTTATTAATGTATTATGAAGCATAGGGGTAATATTTACTCTATGCAAATGTAAATGGCAAGAATTAATGTATGTTGCATGAGAGTGACTGTATGTTAGTATTATAGATTGACGAAGCCGGTTGAAATCCGTGAAATGACTTACAATAACAAGAGACTTTTATTGTGAAGGTGACTTTAATTGACGGGAATCTTATTGTGAAAGCGACTGAAACCGGAAGTGACTGTTTGACCGAAAACAGGAAGAGTATATGACTGCGTGTTTGTAGAGGGAACTTTCTCTTTTCACAGGTAAGCCCCGAGGGGAAAGGCTGAGCTCCCGAGCCGGGACACGAGGAAAGAGCGCTTTGAATGTTTGATTCACTTTTCCTGCCATTAAATGTTGATAACTTAATCCATGCGTGTCCGGAAGCCTGTTTCTCCACCATCTGCGTAGTGCCCCAGTTTTGAGAATACCTTACAATTAATTAAATAAAGTCGGACAGATTTCAGTTTCCTTAAGGAATAAGCAGCAAGCCAAAGAAACGGTGACATCCAGCTCGAGCTTCTCGTTGATCACGTGTTGGTGACGTCAGAGCAGGCGGACTCACGTCGGACACGCACCCCCGCGCATGCGTAGTGCGCAGGTGGACTCTGGCTCCTCTCCAGCGAGCCTCTGTGTTGTCTCCGTGTCTCCAGGAGAAATGCTGAGACTGTTGGTGAAGCAGCAAGTCGACGCGGTCGTTGAAGAGGCTTTTGTGCTGATGGACACATTAACAGCAGCTTATGAGGACACCGCGTCTCGTCTCGGAGAACATGAGCTACACACATCAGGTTGGTGCTGCTTCACGATGGTTCCCGGTGTGCGGTATTAACTGGTTTTTGAATTAACTGGTTTTGGTACGCGTGCATGAGGCAGATGTGCCGTAGGAGTGGCCTCGAGTTGCCTCTCAGGACCCGTCTGACTAACTAGGAAATGCACATTTCCATCGCTTAGCCTCTCTGTCACGTTCTTTTTATGTAACGCTAATGTTTTAAAGACTAAACACGGATGACTTTGCTGTAAAATGTGATGCCTGTTCGGGAGGCTGTAGTTGAGACGCCGAGGACACGGAGCGAGGACAAAGTAGGTGACTCTGCTGGTGCCTGTTCAATATACGACTAACTTCAATAAATACTTGACAAAATGCTCTTGTTGTCAGTGATATTTATGTTATACGTCGTTATCTGACGTCAAGTCGATGTGAGACCAGTTTACTCTTAATACAGTGTGTAATGAAGCATGTAGCCCGTTGTTTACACCCAGCTCGCCCACCGCTGTCAGCTGGGAAACTGTGATCGACTCAGATTAAGTTGTGATACCACAACAGACTTTGTGCTGTCTTCACATCTCTTATGTTTTATATTCGAGACGACGGATCAACATATATCCTCGTAACTATACTCTACCATGTGCAGCACTCACTGTCCAGATTAAACATGACTGTTACCTGTTGTTACGATAAGGACACACATAACTACACACAGGAGTGAGCGTGTCTTTTGACACATGACGGGGGAGCAGCTTGCTCCAGCCTTCATTTAGGATTTCGACGGCATTAACGAAACGTTTTCCACCTTCATGACGAACATATCACTTGTTCACTGGCGATACAAAAAATTAAAAAATGGATTAAGATTAACGCCAAGAATCGAACCTGCGATCATCTGCGACCACAGGGCCTCCTAACTTGCATCCCAACTACCATTGAGCTATAGAGGAATATGGGTTGATTACAGTCAGTTTAAGTTTGAGATGAATAGATAAATCACTCAGGGTGATAATCAGTAACTGCGTTTCCTATTATCGCATCAACTTTAATGCACAAAGCGGCTGTTGCCTATGCAATCACGTATTTGAGTTAGGTGGGTCTATGATGTTAGAAGAAAAGGCAGTCGGTGTTAGAATATATTATATAAATATTAATGTCTTCCAAAGTTACTATATTACTTACTTAATTTGCTCAAAGTCAGTTTTTGTTATTGTAAAGTACATTGTAATGTAAATCGGGTTATCGGGTGAAATACCCTATAGCTCAATGGTAGTTCACAAGCAACGAACAGAACAGCAGGTGCACAAGTCGGCTGTTCGATTCTTTGAGAAATCCGTGTTTATATTATTTTTGTATTGTCGGTTTAGATATTTTTTTATCACCAGTGAACAAGTGATATGTTAGTTATGAAGGTGGAAAACGTTTCGTTAATGCCGTCGAAATCCTAAATGAAGGCTGGAGCAAGCTGCTCCCCCGTCATGTGTCAAAAGACACGCTCACTCCTGTGTGTAGTTATGTGTGTCCTTATCGTAACAACAGGTAACAGTCATGTTTAATCTGGACAGTGAGTGCTGCACAGGGTAGAGTATAGTTACGAGGATATATGTTGATCCGTAGTCTCGAATATAAAACATAAGAGATGTGAAGACAGCACAAAGTCTTGTTGTGGTATCACAACTTAATCTGAGTCGATCACAGTTTCCCAGTTGACAGCGGTGGGCGAGCTGGTGTAAACAACGGCTACATGCTTCATTACACACTGTATGAAGAGTAAACTGGTCTCACATCGACTTGACGTCAGATAACGACGTATAACATAAATATCAGACTGACAACAAGAGCATTTTGTCAAGTATTTATTGAAGTTAGTCGTATATTGAACAGGCACCAGCAGAGTCACCTACTTTGTCCTCGCTCCGTGTCCTCGGCGTCTCAACTACAGCCTCCCGAACAGGTATCACATTTTACAGCAAAGTCATCCGTGTTTAGTCTTTAAAACATTAGCGTTACATAAAAAGAACGTGACAGAGAGGCTAAGCGATGGAAATGTGCATTTCCTAGTTAGTCGAGACGGGTCCTGAGAGGCAACTCGAGGCCACTCCTACGGCACATCTGCCTCATGCACGCGTACCAAAACCAGTTAATTCAAAAACCAGTTAATACCGCACACCGGGCTTCATCTCGTTTGACGGCTTCAAGTCACATGGAGTCCGTTTCCAGCTCGTGGACTGGAGTTAGCGGGACTTGTGGTGGATGTGGTTCGTTTCCAGCTCTCCTCTGATCTCATTCATCAGGGAGGAACTTTAAACACCTCACGGTGCTCGAGGCAAACTGGTTACGGGATCTGCAGGTGGACATCTTTTGGGACGGTCTTCAAAATGGCGGCCAGAGCAACTTCTGGAGGAGGAAGCCGACTGTAAAGTGATCCAACTGATGTAAAGTGATCAAGATCTTGACTAGTATTAGTACAGTGATGAATACTGTGTATTTACTAGTATTAGTACAGTGATGGTTACTGTTTAATTACTAGTATTAGTACAGTGATGAATACTGTGTATTTACTAGTACAGTGATGATTACTGTATATTTACTAGTATTAGTACAGTGATGATTATTGTATATTTACTAGTATTAGTACAGTGATCAGGGTTTGTACGGTCATGGAAAACCTGGAAAAGTCATGGAATTTTAAAATGGTAATTTCCAGGCCTGGAAAAGTCATGGAAAAAACTTAAATCAAAGTTTTGGAAAAGTCATGGAAATTTGTTATTGCATGTTCATTTATGCCGAGTTGAAATAATTAATATATTTTTTAAAGAAAGATGGTCAAAATATAAGCCGGCGTACGCTCTCAATACGCAACATTTTCTAAATTGTTCATGTTTATACTGAGATTTCAGTTTGGTCATGGACATTTGATTTAAAGTACTGGAAATCCATTGGTCAAAATGTGTAAGAACCCTGAGTGATGGTTGCTGTGTATTTACTAGTATTAGTACAGTGATGGTTACTGTGTATTTACTAGTATTAGTACAGTGATGGTTACTGTGTATTTACTAGTATGAGTACAGTGATGGTTACTGTGTATTTACTAGTATTAGTACAGTGATGGTTACTGTGTATTTACTAGTATTAGTACAGTGATGGTTCCTGTGTATTTACTAGTATTAGTCCAGTGATGGTTACTGTGTATTTACTAGTATTAGTCCAGTGATGTTACTGTGTATTTCCTAGTATTAGTCCAGAGGGTGAGCCGTCTGACCAGAGGTGGTGCCCCTGTGTGTCGGAGGCTCTGGTGACTCTAGTCCAGGTCTCCTTCGGGTCTGTTTGATGGACTCGTTCAGACCATTTGGGCTTTGTAAATGATGCTGGCTTCTTTAAGGCTGATGCGGTTGTTAAAACTTCAAAGCGTATGTTTGTTCAGGATGTGGCAGTGATGATGGGTTTGCGGTTGCTTGTCAAAGACTCTGAGTGCTCTCTTATACAGAGATTCTATGGGCTTGAGTGCTGCTGTTGTCGTGTAATCTCAACTACTGCATAATGTAAAATTATCCAAAATATGTCGGCCAAAGGTAATCAGTCAGAGCTCAGAGGGTTCACAAGGACCTCTGGGGGTTGAACGACCCTGTGTGTAGATAAGAACCTGTGTGACGCGGGCCTGGTAAATCATTCTCAGAAATGAGGTGATTCTGCCTGTGGACTGAACGACGAGCGCCGGGAACATGAACACCTCCTTCGTGTTCCCGGCGTTCACTTAACCAGATGAGTTACGGGTTGGACCAAGGAGTCCTTCTGTTCCTGATGCTGTGCAGCAGGTACCATGGGGAAGAGAGACAAACCATGGTCCACTCGCCATCTTGGAGTTCACGACAGATCTGAGATGCATCAGTCAAGGAAAACCTGGTGGCAGACCTGTCCAGTTAGGATTGGACCATAACAAGATGGCTGGGGATCAGGTTACGGACCCGGACGTTCGGGAATTGAGGAAGTCAGTAACGGGGCTGAGGTTGGAGGAGGTCCCGTTGGGCCCCTGTGTGACACCCAGGCAAGACGTTGGTGGCAGAGAAGTTCGTCTAGCACGGATGTACGAAGGTGGGCCGGGACTTGTGTTGAGTGGCAGCGCGCCACGGTCCACCGTCACACAGAGGCCTCTTTGGCTCAGTTCTTGGTACCAGAGAAGAGGTTTGATCAGGTAAATGTGGACTTAGTAGGACCGTTGCCCCCATCCCGTGGGTTCACACACCTCCTCACAATGGGAGACAGCGCCACTCGCTGGCCAGAAGCTGTTCCGTTGTCATCTAAATCGGTGGATGAGGTGGTTTGGGCTTTTGTTCGGACCTGGGTCGCCAGGTTCAGAGCCCCAGTGCAGTGGCAAGAAGCCTGTGTGTGATGCTCCATCCAACAACGGCCTTCCACCCGCAGGCTGATTGTTTATGGGAGCGGTTGCATCACTCTAGTAAAACTGCTGGGAATGTTGCTGATGGTTTTGTGGATTGAAATAAACGGCCACAAGTTGCGGCCAAAGGGAATACTTCCCTCTTCGTTATTTCCACGCTCCGACACTAGCTTGTTATTCAGGAGGACCTCTGCTATGTCATGGTTATTTTGGTGAGAATTTACTGTACAGTTTTTGAGAAATTCAGATGTATTTGAGAGTGTAGGTCCTGTATGAGGTGAGAGAATGAGACCGTTGAGTAGCTTTGTTCTCTCTGACATGTGGAGCTTCTTGCTGACGTCTCCCCGTCTCTTATTATTATGTCAGAGCATCCCGGCCCTCGCTCTACAGTCTCCTTTCTACCGGTTAATACTGGAACAGCACACGGTCGCTGTGTCTCTCTACGTCTGGCTTTCTTGTAACTCATGTCTGGGAGAGAGATGTGTGCTATAAGTCATCTTTGTAGTTTTAATTTAAGCCTAATATAAAACTATGCACAAGTATAACACACTTTCCTATATTTTTTGTGGCAGCACACAGCACAAAACATTTGATCTTCCACATATTCCAACCACGGGGTCCATCCCACGTCTCTTATTTAGTCATTTCCTCACTTCAAGCGGAAGTTGTTCTGTGTCGCCATATTGACCTCCGTCCCAAAGCTCTGATTTCTGATGCGAGGAGGGATCTCTGAGGAGCCATGAGCGAGGATGCAAGAGAGCTACCAGGAAGGGTAGGGTTAGGGAATACTTCTGTTACTCATGGTATTACTCATGGTGTTACTCATGGTGTTACTCATGGTGTTACTTCTGGTATTACTCATGGTATTACTCATGGTATTACTCATAGTATTACTCATGGTGTTACTCATAGTATTACTCATGGTATTACTTATGGTATTACTCATTAGAGATGCACCGATCAGATTTTTGGTGCCGATCACTGAAATCAGTATCTGCCGATCACCGATCACTGAAATCAGTTTCTGCCGATCCGACAATACCGATCACCGATCACGGTGTCGATTGAAGCATTCTATTTATTGTGTTGCATTATTGCCTAGGACTATGAGGAAATACATATATAAAGCAACTCAAACATTAAAGAAATTACCGATTTCTTTAAACATTTAGGACTTTTACTTTGAAAAATGTCCTAATTGATACATTAAAATTGTTTGATTGCTATTGTAGGGGATTTCAGTTATGTATGGAACACATCTGCATCATTCATTTCCTGGAACTCTTGGGGAAATCTATTTACAGGACTTTTTTTAACATACAAAAGTCTGACTTATTTTGATAAACTCTTCCTTGGTACAGTAAAAATGTTTTAATGTTAGCATAATTTAAGCTAAATCTCAGAAACGATCTATAAAGACACAAAATCAGTTCATTGTTTACTTTTATATGTTTGTGTATGATTTGTCGACATCTTATTTTGATAAACGGATGTTGTTTCACGTGGTTCTTTCCGCTAACTTTGCAAAACCGGATCTTGTCACTTAAATCATTCCGCTAACATTATCAAAACCCTCGCGCGCTCCCGATCGAATGCGTTTACCGTGAACATCAGTCTATAGGGGCTCAGACGTGTGAGAGTCGGCTGAGTTGACCCAGAGATTCAACTCGGGGGACGGGGACGCCGCTCGGTGGTGAGGATCCCCTCGTGGACCTCTCACTCTGCGGCCCTCGCCGGGCGCATCGTCTCCGTTGCGGTGCGCGGCGATTGAAACGTCTCTGAGAGTTCTCGCAGATGTTACATCATGTGATCGGCCGTTTTGAGAACGCCGATCAAAACCGATAATGGGAATATCGGCCGATATGGATCGGCGCCGATCAGATCGGTGGATCCCTATTACTCATGGTATTACTTATGGTATTACTCATGGTGTTACTCATGGTATTACTCATGGTATTACTTATTGTATTACTCATGGTATTACTTATTGTATTACTTATGGTATTATTCATGGTATTACTTATTGTATTACTCATGGTGTTACTCATGGTATTACTTATGGTGTTACTCATAGTATTACTCATGGTATTACTGTTGAGCGATAAATATCCTAAAGCAGACTGAGTTCGAGGCGTTAAGCTCAATTCAAGCAATAGAGTTTATTCAGTAACTGAAAGGTTGTTCGACACGGGCTTAATTCAACGTCAGCTCGTGGGTAGCAGACGAAACTAAGGAAAAAAGGCGCTTAATCAATAGTGCGCAGCGGGTTTCATAGGTTCTCCTGAAGGGAGCCTATTGGTTAAAATCAAAGCTGCAGGCGGAGCTAAGTTTAAAACAGAGCGGCCTGGTTGGAGCACTGGGTATCTCCACCCACACTGGCTCACGTCCACGATTCCTTCTTCGTGGGTCATTTGTAAGAACAGTACGCCTGTTCGAGAGCGGCGATCATGAGTCCACTTCCTGTCATGAGCGGCTTAAGTGTAAAAAACGGAAGTGGAACAGAGAGCGGTCTTTCGAAACCGTCAGTACTTCTCCATTGTGCAGGCGAGTCGGCCCGAAGTATTTAACCTTCTTCTGGACGGTTACAATTCTGCAATGAGCTAAATATAACATGTATTCAAACATAGCATAGCATAAATGTATCTTTTATCCACATTACTCATAGTATTACTCATGGTATTACTTATTGTATTACTCATGGTATTACTCATGGTGTTACACATGGTATTACTTATGGTGTTACTCGTGGTGTTACTCGTGTTATTACTCATGGTGTTACTCATGGTGTTACTTATGGTATTACTTTTCACCAGTGCTGTCTCGGTGCTGTGGTGTCTTCTAAATCCTGACTGAAACTCCTCAAATAAAATATTTTTATGTAGAAAGTCACACAACTGATTTGCGACCACTTTCTCGAGGATCTTGGAGAGGAATGGCAGGTTAGAGATCGGTCTGTAGTTAGCCAACACCTCTGAAGATGGTGTTACTCACAGTATTACTTATGGTATTACTCATGATATTACTTATGGTATTACTCATGGTATTACTCATGATATTACTCATGATATTACTTATGGTATTACTTATGGTATTACTCATGGTATTACTCATGATATTACTTATGGTATTACTCATGATATTACTCATGATATTACTTATGGTATTACTCATGGTATTACTCATGGTGTTACTCATGATATTACTTATGGTATTACTCATGATATTACTCATGGTATTACTCATGATATTACTCATGGTATTACTCATGATATTACTTATGGTATTACTCATGATATTACTTATGGTATTACTCATGGTGTTACTTATGGTATTACTCATGGTATTACTCATGGCATCACTCATGATATTACTTATGGTATTACTCATGGTATTACTTATGGTGTTACTCATGATATTACTTATGGTATTACTCATGGTATTACTCATGATATTACTTATGGTATTACTTATGGTATTACTCATGGTATTACTCATGGTATTACTTCTGATATTACTCATGGTATTACTTATGGTATTACTCATGGCATTACTCATGATATTACTTATTTTTATTTAATTTTAATTTTTTTATTTTAAATTTATTTAACCAGGAAATGCCTCATTGAGATTAAAAAATCTCCTTTACAAGAGTGTCCTGGCCAAGACGGCAGCAGCAGCACGTCACACAAAGTTCCATACAATACAACATAAAACAGTGACAGACAATATATAAAACGAAAAACAAAATCACAGCATGAATAAAACCAAAACTAAGACTCAAGCCAACACAACCCAGCTCACACAGGAGCACATACCTCCGTCATATAAAACATCTACAGCTAGATGAATTTCCCTCCAATATTTTCAATCTATTTTTAAAAACACCTAAGGAGACCGGCTCCGGAGACCCAGGTCTGTCTGCAGCAAATTCAAGCCGCAGGAGCAGCAAACTTAAAACCTCTTTTCCCCATTTCCAAACGGACGTGAGGGACGGAGAGCAAGAGGAGGCCTTGAGCAGAGGTCACAGAGCGAAGATGGTAGCTTCCAGGGTTTTCAGCTGAATTAGCGTCCAAAGATACGATGGAAGTACGTGGAGAATAGCCTTATAAATAAGGACATGCCAATGATTTTGTCTACGGATGGACAGAGGAGTCCAACCAACCCTCGCATACAGGGAGCAATGGTGAGTCAGAGCCTTAAGATTAGTGATGAACCTCAATGCTCCATGGTAGACAGTATCTAAGGAGTGGAGACATTGAGAAGATGCATGCATATTTAAGACATCACCATAATCAATCACAGGCATAAAAGTAGCAGCAACAAGTCTCTTTTTAGCATTAAAAGAAAAGCAAGACTTATTTCGGAAATAGAAACCCAGCCTCACTTTCAACTTCTTCACAAGTTGCTGAATGTGAGGTTTAAAAGAGTCATCAATCAAGAATCCCAGGTATTTATATGATGATACAGACTCAATCACATTGCCCTGAAATGAAATCATAGCTGGAAGGTTTAATGGCTTTGTTTTTGAGTTTGTAAACATCATCAACTTCGTTTTATCAGGATTCAACAATAATTTCAACTCATTAAAAGAGTGTTGCACAGTATCGAAGGCTGTTTGTAAGTGTAAGAGAGCCTGATGCTGTGTAGGAGCAGAGCAGTAAATGACAGTATCGTCTGCATAAAAGTGAAAATTGGCATTTGACACATTTTGACCGATACTGTGAATATAAATTGTGAATAAAAGTGGTCCAAGGACTGAACCCTGTGGCACACATTTTATTATATCAAGAGAACTCGAGGTGATGCCTTCAGCCTGTACACACTGTGATCGGTTTGATAAATAATTTTCAAACCAACAGACAGTATGTTTTGACAGTCCAATAGTAAGAAGTCTCTGCTTCATTAGATAGATGTATACTTTATTGATCCCGCAAGCGGGAAATTACAGGCAGATCCAGGAAGATTACAGCATAACACGAGGGAAGAGAGGAGAAAATAAAAAACAACCCCCAGAATATGCCCCTAGAGGGGTACAGTGTGGGAGCAGAAAAAACACCTCAGCACAAAAGCACATACATCTAAACAAGACATGCAACGTGATTACTGCATGATCGACAGTGTCGAAAGCCTTGGACAAATCAATAAAAAGGGCTGCACAGTGTTGTTTATTGTCCAAAGATTCAATAAAATCATTTACTACCTTTAACGCTGCTGTGGTTGTACTATGTTTTTTTCTAAAACCTGATTGATAGACAGATAAAATATTGTTTATGATTAAAAACTCCTTAAGTTGCTCACTCACAAGGGATTCTAGTGTCTTAGCTAAAACAGACAGTTTGGAGATAGGCCTGTAATTATTTAAAAGTGTGGGGTCTCCTCCTTTTAACAGGGGGAGAACAAAGGCAGACTTCCATATAAGGGGAATTTCGTTTGAAAGTAAGGAAAGATTAAAAACATATGTTAAAGGGGGTGCAATAAAATCAGTAGCTAACTTTAAAAAATATGGTTCTAGGTTATCCGGACCTGCCGGTTTTCTTGTGTCTAAAAGTTTAAGGGCTTTGTGCACTTCAGTAACAGGCTTAAAACTGAAAGACTCACCAACAGTTTCCTGGCGACCCAAACAAGCAGAGGATTTCTCATGTGGATGGTTTAGAGTGTCAAACAGGGAACCAGAGGCAATGAAGTGCTCATTAAAACAGTCCAGCATTATGGCTTTGTCAGAGATGTCATTAGAGTCCTTGACAATGCAAGTGGGAAGCTCAATACCATTTCTACTTCCAGATAAAGATTTTATTGTCCTCCAAAACAGTCTTGGATTGTTGAGGTTGTTTGACGTTTCACTTAAAAAATGCTCAGCTTTAGCTTTTTTAATTGCAACTGTACAAGCATTGCGCAGTTGCCTAAAAAGCAGCCAATCTGACTCCAGACCAGAACCCCTTGCCTTGGCCCAAGCCACATTCCGCTCATGTAGCATCTTGGATAAATCTGAACTGAACCATGGAGTATGACGGCCTTTTATCCTGCACTTTTTGAAAGGAGCATGCTTGTCAATAATTCCAATAAAATCATCATAAAAGAATTTCCATGCACTTTCAACATCACCAATGAAGTTAATTCGTTCCCAGTCAGAGAAAAAGAGATCATGAAGAAACCCTTGTTCCACAAAATGATTCATATTTCGCTTTATGATGATACGTGGCTTAGTTTTGGGAATTTTTGTACATCTAACTGTGGCAATAACACAATGATCGCTAATGTCATTTGCGAAAATACTGGCAGGAGAATATTTATGGGGGACATTAGTTATAATAAGATCGATCAAAGAAGATTTTTCAGGACATTTAAGATTCGGTCTAGTGGGCATGTCAACAATCTGGAAAAGATTTAGTGAATCACATTGTGCCCTAAAATGATCACACTGGTTTTAACCAGTTCCAATTGAAGTCACCAATCAAAACAATTTCATTAAAATGTAATCCTGATATGAGTTGCATTAAAGAGGGAAGAGCTTCACTGACTGCTGATGGTGTCCTATAGCAACCAACAACAGTAATATGAAGCCTTTTAGATACCTCGAGATCAAGAGCCAACATTTCAAATTGTTTGCTCACTGATTTAGAGAGTAGCACATTTACATGAAACTTACTTTTTATAAAAATAGCAATTCCACCTCCCCTATTAGGTCGATCAGTTCTATAAACAGTATACCCATCAATATTGACATCCTTGTCCAAAACAGATTTACTCAACCAAGATTCAGATATAACAATAACATCTGCATCAGTTGAGCTTGCCCAAATGCGGATAATATCAAGTTTGGCAATTAAGCTGCGTACATTCAAATGAATAAAACCTAGACCAGCCCTTGCTTTAAAATCATCAGGAGTGTTAAAACATGAAGCTTCCTTGCTATTACATTGTGTAATATCAACAGGGCCAGGATTAGGCTGGACATTTCCTGAAATCAATAATAACAGAACAATCAAGAATCTCTGCTTTGTCAAATTGCCAGGCACCTCCTCACTTGATTTTTTCAAGTTAACAAAATCAACGAGTGAGACGTCAGAGCATTTAAAACATCTTTTCAGCACAGAAAGGCAGAGAAGACGGACCAACTTCACTGAATCAGAAAAGTCCGCCTGAAAGTGTCTCGGCTTCTGCCCGATGGATTCATAGGGAAACGCGCTGGTACCCGCGCAGGGCATTATCACTGGAGAGTGCACCTTCCTCGGTACACTCCCCCAACGAGTGCCGCTTTGCTCAAAGTTCCAGAGAAGCAGTGCTAGAAGCAAGACTTTCATTGTCAGTGCTGAAGTTCAGTTCCCAAAACTAAAATACGGCTTTTCGACACACCTGAAACACAGGATCGCTACAGAGGCAGCGCAGCAGGCAGACCGGCTGAAGCAGGCAGCAGGCGCAGCAGGCACACCAGGAGCAGGTAGCAGTGCAGGTAGCAGCAGACAGCTCACAGGCTGGCGGAAACGCAGGTCGAAACGAAGCGATAGACCCAGCAGCAGCACCGGAGGCAGCGCAGCAGGCAGGCCGGCTGAAGCAGGCAGCAGGCACACCAGGAGCAGGTAGCAGTGCAGGGGAAACGCAGGTCGAAACAAAGCGATAGACCCAGCAGCAGGCACGGGAGGCAGCCAGCAGTCAGGCAGGTGAGCGTCCGGGTGGGTGAGCGGAGCCGAGTCGGGCAACAAAGGCTCACACGGAAAACTCACGATGCAAAATTGACGTAATTTCTATGTTTTTTGCTCATTTCACGATGCTTATAACTCTAGCGAAATCAGACAGTGTAGTATTTAGGGCTCTCAGACCATAAAACACAGGAAAAACAACACTCAATTACAGGACAAAGACAGGTAAAGCGCTTGTGCCGCCATCTTGGAACTTATGGTATTACTCATGGTATTACTCATGGTATTACTCATGGTATTACTCATGGTATTACTCATGGTATTTCTCATGATATTACTCATGATATTACTCATGGTATTACTCATGATATTACTTATGGTATTACTCATGGTATTACTTTTGGTATTACTCATGGTATTACTCATTCCGTAATTCAGAATAGGCAGCCTGGAAGAGCTTCTACAATAATACGATCCACAGTCTGCTGTAGTTCTCTCCTTTAGGGAGACGTTTATTCACTGATCAAAAGCAAAGTACAAACGCTCACCAGCGATTGCAATCACACGGGGAGCTCTCCTCAACATGCAAGTCGAGGCCCAAGAACCACACTCTCTCCTCACATTAAGATTCAATCTTTTATACCCAGATCCCGTCACAGGTGCATATCCCACCCCCCATGAGATCTCCTTGACTCTTGTCTTCACATGAGAATTCACTCTTACCCCCGGGTGGGGGCTGTCTGTTGGCCGTGCCTCTTGGTATGTGTAAATATTGATAACAAGTGTGAATGTTGAATACTGTCAGGCGTGTAGCTGCCCTTGAGCTGCAGACACAATAGCTCTCTCTCCTCACAGGCAAGTGCCGTCTCTTCTGATGCTTTGCCGGAACCTAGACATTACGGTCCTTTCAATAAATCAGATTAATTTTTACATAATTCATTATGTAACTCAATTTTAATATAAATCTAGAAGAACTGGCTCGATCAGTGACAGGGTGGAGATCTGAACATTATAAGTAGAAATAAGTGTAGTGTGATATCCAAAAACTTGATAGATGTCATAAGAAGCTAAGCTGAACCCTCTTATATCCAGGATCTTTATATTCCTCGTACTAGAGAACCGTTGTCTCCAGGTATTTGTAACCCTCTCCTTTCTACTGGATATTCCTCTGAGCACATAGTATGCTAATACAAACACAGTATGAAAAAACTCCCTATCATAACAGTCTCCCACCTCTTTAAGTGTGTGCTTGTGTACACTATATGGGAGATGGTCAAACTGTAGCAAGTTATGTGCACAGGAAGGGAGCGTCCAATTCGGTTTCTTCCTCGGATCCGTCGCCGTTGATACTTATCTGCTCACCATCGTCCCCATCCTCTCCATTAGTTCTCGTCACTCAGTGTGACCCCTGTCCCAGTCCACGCCGGTTACTTTAAGGAATGTGAGGTTTCTTGCTGACGTCTCCCCCCTCGTTACTTCTCTTATCGTTATTGTGTCTGAGCCTCCTGGTCCTCTCTGCAGTCTCCTCTCTACTGGTTAAGACTGGAGCAGCACAAGGCCGCTGGGTCTGTCTCTGTCTGGCGTTGTTGACCCTTGTCTGAGGGAGAGAGCTGTGTGTGCCCTCTCAATCATCTTTGTAGATGTAATTTAAGCCTAATATAACACAATGTAAAAGTTTAATACACCCTATGTATATATGTTGTGGAAGCACACAATTTGAAACATTTTAACCAGCACATTCCCCCCTTGGGAGACCCAAGTCTTCCACAAAACAGAAAATGTTGTTGCTCCTGTGACTCTTCTGGTTCATGTACTTTGCGTACAGCAGGAACCGCTCATGCATCAGGTTACTAGCACCTGGTGGATGAATGCATGAGCTGCTGCAGGTCTTCTTTGGGGTCGGGTCCTTTGGGGCGTTATTGCTTATATCTTGTTTTCCATTATTATCACATCACATAAGTAAACAGAAATGCCCTTTTATAAGGGTTACTCTCTACTAATGTCACTTAAGGCAACCCGACATCATCGTAGGTCAATCTGACCTTTAATCCGATAATGGCTGTTACCTCCTATTGCTAGGGACCACGTCTTCTTCTTGGGGGTTCCATGAGACGGGCATTGTTCTTTCAGCTGGGCTCTCCATATTGTTTCCCTCCTTTCTGTGAGTGTGAAGGTCATCCCCCTCCAGCTCCCTCAGCCGGCTGCTGGTGTTCTGGTGTGGATTGGCCACGCCTTGCTTCTCCTCTCCTCTGTGGCCGGCAGGGCTTTGCCGTGATGGTCTCCTCTCCTCTGGCCTTCCTTCAGGTGCTTCTGCCTTGGTGCAGTGTGTGATGTGGTTCCAGTGTGGTTTCTCTCCACTGCGGTGGGTGTGGCCAGTCCCATCAGGTAGGGTCCAGTCTGCCGTGGCTCGTCATCCTTCCTTGGATGGACCTCCTCCTTCTGTGGGTCTGGTCCCATGTGCCTCTCCTCCGTGGCTCCTTCCACCTGTTGAAACAGTGCTTCCTGCATACCTGCCGCTCCCTGGAAATAGCTTCGTATTTCTTTGGCTAACAGATCCCATGGGGGACCTTTCTGAGGTCTCTTCTGGTAGCGTATCGGGCTGAGGGTTCGGGAGGGTTCGGGGCTGTTATCTGGAATAAAGGGGCAACAACTTTGGCCAAAGCTGGAGTCTGCTCCATCTTTTGCTCACGACACATCAAGTGCCATCTTGTTCTAATAAGTCATTAGCTGTCCTTGCATTCCTGTCGGTCATGTCAAGTTGTTGAAATGCACATAGTTTAGACAGTCCACATTCTGATTCTAAACCTACTGCTATCTGATCTATTGGTCTGTACTCGTCTGGCCCTCCTCTGCGTACTCTGGCGTCAACATAGATTGTCGAGCCAGCTTCTAGGTCAAAAACAACCTTTTCTTTCTGTCCTTTTATCTTCCTCTCTCTCTCTCACTGTCTAAAACACATGTTAAGTCGCTCCCTTCCCCCTTTTGAAATAGGATGGAATTCCTAAATCCATCCTTTTCAATAATAATAATACTAATAAGCAGTCAACCTCTAGAAGAAAACAGAGAAATAAAATAAAAAATGCATGTGTCTGTCAAATCAATGCAGGAGAACCATGTCTTATCTGAACTCTAAGCATTGTGCTTGGGTTAGGAATGTCATAATAAGTCGGCATAATTAGTAAAGAACGGGTTACAAATTTATTTATTGGCCCCAAATCAAGGCCCATTTTCAAGGTTTAGGAAATTAATTAATTAATTAATGTATTCCAGGGAGCCCTCGTCCCCTCCAGTACACCTGCCTATAACAGCCATTCTATGGTTTAAAAAAAAATCCACAGTCTGTTCCATCCTTAAGGGATGCTGGTGACGATTAAATTGGAATCGTACGCGGTTTTAACTCTATCTCTACGGGAGCTATCGGAATCAGTCACACATCAGTTCACCCTTCAGTCCTAAAAGTGTCTTGAAATAAGTTAAGCATGTTGTCAGTGTCCCCATGATCAGTGTTCTCTCTACTATGTGTGCGGCTAAGCATGTGTCTAAGCATGTGTCTCTAATATTAACTGGACCTCCGATGTGTGTGCAGTTCTGTACATGTTCTCAAATGTGGAGTAATGCCAGTGTTTATTTAGTGTGTGCACCCAGTCCGTAGCCTCAACCTCTGCTTTCACCATTGTTCTTCTTTTTGCCTTCACTCTGGATAAACACTGATATGGAGCTGCGGTGTCAACGACTGCATACAATCTGCAGCTCTGGTGTTCATTCAACAGCCACTGCTACTCCTTGCTTCTCTGCATAGATCTCCGAGCCTCCACAGCTGGGTCTTCACGAACCTCTCGTGTTGCAGGCCTTCCCTCAGGATCTCAGATCTCATCTTGTATCAAGGTGCAGTTAAGGGCACAATGTCTTTGGTCCCCTGGTGGCGAGTAGGGATGCAGGACTTTGAACCAAAGTCTCCACTGCTGGCTGTTGTCATGCAGAGGTGTGATGTCATCATCATCTACCCTGTCCCACCGGACCCTTTGCTTCCTGTTCAGTGTCTCTTTAGTCTCCAGTTGAATCATTGGCTGACTAGTGGGCGTGGCACATTTCTGTTCAGTGGATACAGTTCGCTGTCAGCTGTTGGATCTGGGCACGCCTAATTTTGTGTCTCTGGTCCGGGCCTGGTGCCGTGGATCACTGTTGCCTTGTGGCTGTGTGTTGGGTGCTTGTTATGGCGGGGTTAGACATTATGGGAGTACTGAAGCGGTCCTGACTGAGACTGCTAACCCTGTGGTGGATAAGGACAAATATTAGCCCAATTTCCAGCCTGACTATAATTAAAACAGTTATTAATAATCGTCTAAAGCCTCTGTTGCCCCAGTTGTTACCCCTCTTACTACTGAACGGGCTTCTTTTATGCATATTCTCTCTCTGTTGTTGGGCCCCATTTATGGGCTGCTGACCCGCCTGTTGCGGGACATAAGGTTTGGGGGAACTAAGCTTGAAGCGGTGCAAACGTGGCTTGCTGTGGCTGTTGATAGATCAGTGCTTATGGATTTGGAGGAGGGGCTGGATACAGACTACACGGGACTTAAGGTCCAGGTGGTTGTGCTGCTGTCTGCTGCACTGTGGTTTGTGACATTTGCTTCTGCTTTGGTCAGGTTCATCTTTTCCCTGCTCTGTTTATTTTTATCTATATGGCGTCTGACCTGATCTTCCCAGTTATAGAAGTTCATGTCTGTAGTGGCACTCCGTCTAGTTCTGGTTCTTCTGTACCACACTATTGAGATCAGTCTTTAAAAAGCTATTAATTGACACGCGAGTGACACAAGTAGTTTCATACAAAATTATGTTTACTTAAAAATCGTATAGTACACGGTCACACGGTCAAAAAACTATGTCGCTTCCAACAACTCTGAACTCACACGACTGACAGTCCAACACAGCTGTTATACTGACGTGACGTCATCTGATTGGAAGCTCACATTCAGACAAATTATGAAGCTTTCAAATACAAGACTAAATTATATATGTTAAACTAAACATTCTTTCAAATCATAATGAAAAGGATTTATATTCAGTTACCTTTTTAAATCTTTTAAAACTAAATTATTATTACAAATGAAATCATGCATTTGGCTCTTACATTACCCGGCCCCTAATTGGTTAGACGGGAGGACTAAGCAATTATACTTAAACATTATAACAACAAACAAGAGCCACAATACTTCAACTGTCCATAACTATTAAACTAGTATCTTCTCTCTTCACATATGGCCTCTTCCAATAGGCACAGCTTGTTGACTGGCCTTTCCAGCGTGCTGGTTTTAGTCTTTATCTTTACTCTTCTCATTGTTCCGTTTGAGTCTGGCAATGTTTCCACAACCTTCCCCATGAGTTGCGTGGAGAGGAACTATCCACTCGTAGCACGACGTCTCCGGTCATGAAGTTTCTTCTAGGCTTCCGCCATTTCTGGCGCGCCTGTAAAAGTGGAAGATACTCATGTTTCCATCTGGTCCAGAATAAATCCACAAGATATTGGACTCGTTTCCATCTTCTTCTTGTGTATGTGTCTTTGCTGAATATGCCTGGAGGCATGCTGTTTTCTTCTTTTCTTTTCTTTTCTTTTTCTTCTTTTGGCTTGGATTGCGTTGACTGACTTTGTTCTTGACTTCCGGATCGTTTGGAAGGCTTTCTTCTTTTCTGTCTGGCTGCTCTGGCCAGTCACTTTCACTGTTCAACAAAACGCGTGGCCCGTTGGTCCAGGTTCTCCCTTGGACCAAGTTCTTTGCCTTCAGGCCTCTGCTGGCTTGATCTGCAGGATTCTTCTGTAGCTTTCTTCGCAGACAGGTTATGCGCTGTTCAGCAACGCATCGGTTGTTGGGCATTTTGACCTCTGCTCCTGAGTGGCAATCCAACACAGTAATGACCACTCTCGAATGTTGCCGTCTTCTGCACAGAATGCAAACAATGCTTGTCCTCCTGGGACATCTCTTCTTTGTCATCGTACTTCCGCTCTGTGAAATCAGTGTTGTACTGTTCGACTAGAAGTTTCTCTATTTCCATCACGGAGATCCTATTCACTGAAAGATGAGGTGACTCACTCTCTTCGTCTTTCAGTTCTTTTCTTATGGGCCCGTTCACCACCCAGCCAATGGCCGTCTTGACAGCATACGGCCCTCCATCTTGACTGTTGATGACGTGCCATGGCTCCATTGCTCTCGAACAGTTGGCTCCAATAAGTAGGCCTATGTCAGCTTGTATCTCTGGCAAACTCACTTCTCTGAGGTAAGGCCACTTCTGGATGTCTGACTGCTTAGGTATGTTTCCAGTGTGCACGGATATGTTTCTGTGTGTGAACACCTTCGGCAGGTCAATGAAGCTGGTGTCTTCCCATCCGCACACTTCAAGGTCTGAGATAGCTAAACTGTTCATGAGCTTTGGTTCTTCAGGTTTGTCTTGTCCCATCGTGCTGAGAAGTATTCGTGTCGGTTTTCCTTTAACATTCAGTTTTCGTTGTAGGTCTTCCGTACAGAAGGTTGCTGTGCTTCCCGGGTCTAAGAAGGCGTATGTTTCTACACACTTGTTACTCTTCTTTGATTTAATTTTCACCGGTACTATTGACAACACACATTCAGCTTCTCCAGCCCCTGTGAGGCTACAAGACTCTTGTTGGACAGAAACCTGAGCACACGACACTTGGCTTCCATGAGCAGCTTCTTCTTTGATTATGTGCAGAATGTCCGGATGCTTCAACTTACATTCTTTACATTCACTTCTTCTATTGCAGAATTTGCTGAGATGGCCAGGCATTAAACATCCGAAACACAAGCCCTTTGACTTCAAGAAGTCCACTCGTTCTTTGTGTGGCTGAGCTTTGATTGTACTGCATGCAGCAAGAGTGTGAGGCTGCTGGCAGTATAGACACGGTTTATCGAAGGCGCTTGTGGTTTTGCTTAAGATCGCTGGCTCAGCATGCGTTTCTTGAGGCCCTTTGCTTTCTGCTGAAACATTGGTGAAGCTGCTTCCACGTATTTCTTTCTTTGGGGGATACCTCTCGTTCTGTTCTGTTTTTCCACTGGTAGATGGGCGGCTGTCTAGTATATTACCAAAGAGTGGATCTGATGCTATTTTAGCTTGACGGTCAATGTATTTCACCAAGTCAGCAAACTTTGCTCTTCTGCCACTTCGCTTTGATATCGAAAGCTACAGCCCAACATTCTCTCATTTTGTACGGCAATTTGGACAACATTGTCCGTAGATTGGTAGGGTTGTCCATCTCCTCTAAGTATTCAATGTCCATCATGGTGTTGAGGCATCCGATTAGGAACATTGCGTAAGCACTCAGTGCCTTTTCATCCTCGGACCTCACTTGCGGCCATTTTAGTGCTTTATCAATATACGCGCTGGCAATCCGTAATTCGTCCCCGTAGTGCTTATGAAGTAGCCGCTTTGCTTCAAGGTAGCCTTTGCTTTGTGACATGAGTGCAGCTGCAGACAAGCTCTTGGGGTTCACCGGCTGTATACTGTTCTAAGAAGTACAATTTATCCTGCTCATTGTCAGTCTTCTGTTCTATCGCATGTTCGAACGCTCTGATGAAAGACTTGAACTGTAGCGCATCGCCCTTGAACACAGGGATGTCCTTTGTTGGTAGCTGAGACAGCTGTTGTTGTTTTACAAGTAGCTCTGTGATTACATTCTGCCTTTGCATGACCTTTAGAATGTCATCACTTCTGTCCACTTGAGTGTTAGACTGATGACTTGTGGCTGACTGAGACGGTGGTGGTTGCGAGTGCAGCATTGATGGTTGAATGTGAACGTTTGTGTTAGCTTGTTGCGGTATCCTTATGCTAACCCTTTCCTTCTCCACTTTCCTAAATTGTAATTGTTGCACTGGCATATGGTAACTATAACCATCCTCAGATCTTTCATATTCTTTAAGAACCTTTAATTTTGCTTGACTTTCAGCTAATGCTGTTTTCATCTCTAATTCTTCTTTTTCAGCTTGGATTCTTGCAGATTCAAATTCAAGCTCTTGCTTTTTCTTCAGTGCTGCAGCACGCTCTAGCAGGGCTGCATGTTGTGCTTCCTGTAGAACCCGTGTTGATGAAACACGTGATGCGCATGTTGCATGACTTACTTGTGTTCCACATAGGCTACCACGTTCTGCATTTCTATCTCCTGCCTGGGAAATACTGTCATGTGGTCTAACAGCTTCTTGCAGGTTATCCACTATATCAAATTCTTTTTGCTGTACATTTTCCATTGGCAGCACTGGTGTTGATTCATGCACAACTGCTATCCATCTTTTAGTTTCTTTCATAAATTCTCTGATTGGTGCCATTTTCATTTCAAACCAATTATCCTGGTCAAATGTTCGTTCATCCTCATCTAAAAGATTTGCAACTTCACTGTTGAGACTTCTGAACTCTCCTACCAACTCTGCAAAATCGTTTTTCCATCGCATCTTGCACATTTTGGATGTTTCCAGCATCACTCATTAGTATCTCCAACTGCCTTATTTTGCTCGTCAGAGTTCCTAATTTGCGTCTCCTCAATGCAATGTATTTCTGCAACTGGTTTTCTAATGCCTTCTCCGTTGGCTTACGTGATCTTCCCTGCGCCGTCACATCCTCCACACCTCTCTCTTCCCCATCAGCCATCGTACACGTTGCCGAGTGCGTGCTCAAGCTGTATGCCTCCGTTCAAAAGCTCTTTTCTTTCACGGAACTTTTCTTTTTACAAACGAGTGCAAAAACAGCTTCTCAAAAATCGCCAAAACCTCCGCATTGACTGAATATAGGCGTATCACTGTAGGTTCTCACAACGGTGCATCACGTTGCTATTTTCAGCATTGAGCAGTTACAGATTAATGTTCGTTTCCCTCCAATCCTCCGTATATCTTCGTATCTTCATAATACTCAAAGATAAAAAGGAGTTTTTCGATACCTGATCTCGTAGAATACTTCAATGGATTCACAGGTCCGACGTTAGCTTCCAGTCCGTTTACACGAGCGGCAGACTGGCTGCGCTCTCGTAGCCTCCATGGATCACCCGTTCCACCGCGAGCCTCCAGCCCGCTCCACTCGAGCGGCAGCTGGCTGCGTTCCCCACCTGTCCAGGTAATCCAGCGAAACTCGGCTAAGCTAAATTTTTTGACTAAATTGTAGTGGCACTCCGTCTAGTTCTGGTTCTTCTGTACCACACTATTGAGATCAGTCTTTAAAAAGCTATTAATTGACACGCGAGTGACACAAGTAGTTTCATACAAAATTATGTTTACTTAAAAATCGTATAGTACACGGTCACACGGTCAAAAAACTATGTCGCTTCCAACAACTCTGAACTCACACAACTGACAGTCCAACACAGCTGTTATACTGACGTGACATCATCTGATTGGAAGCTCACATTCAGACAAATTATGAAGCTTTCAAATACAAGACTAAATTATATATGTTAAACTAAACATTCTTTCAAATCATAATGAAAAGGATTTATATTCAGTTACCTTTTTAAATCTTTTAAAACTAAATTATTATTACAAATGAAATCATGCATTTGGCTCTTACAATGTCCATTAGTCCTACTGTCTCTTTCAGCTCAGTCTTTATGGTCACAGTCACATATGATTCAATTGACATCCGGAATAACAGTTCAGTCATGCTATCCTCAAGAAAATCTTCCCCTAGTTTGTTGTTGCACAACTCTCTGATTCTACCTAAATAGGCTGCTCCTCCCTCACCATCCAGTGGTGGCATCGTCATTAGCTTAGAAACATCAACCATTTTCTTAGTTGTCTCCATAACTTAACTGCTTAGGGAGGTGCCTTGTGGCTGAACAAAAACTGCAGTTATGATTGAAAAGGGTCAAATCATTAAGAGAGTCAGGAAAAAATGATAATAAAAATATCTTTTAACTAACAATTCATGTCCCTAAAAAAAATTGTAAAAAAAGAAACATATGGCCGTGCACTCTCCCAATTAATAATTATCGTCAAACGATGTCTTCAGTCACTGTTCTGGCTCTCCTGTACTGTAACTGTGGTGCGCACAGCGACAGCGCGCACGGCGGAGAGCTCAAGTTTGGATGGAGGCGGGGCTGCTCTCTGACTTGTGAGTGCGGCGCACGCAGCGAAGTGGGTAGGGGAGGGGCCGCTCTCCGTCCTGTGAAGGCAGCGCTTTTGTGGGGGCGTGCAGCAGAGTGTGCAGCTGAGCACTTTTTCAGTTTTTAGTTTCATTATTTTCAATTTTTCTAGCTTTTCCTGCACGTAACTGCTCTATTTATTTTGTCTAATGCTTTCTCACCTACTCTCTTCCACTTTATGGCCTTGGTTGGTTAATGAAGTATGTGTGTGTACATTAATCTTTATTTTATATACCTAACTTTGGCAACACGATGGTGTCCATGGGTTACTTCCCTGCAGTAGCCTATCTGCCCACTGGGGTATGAGTCTCCCTACCTCTAGAGGCCCTATCTCGTATTGTGGGTGCAGTACCACCCCTGACCACTGTGTCTCCCTTCTATCCTGTACCTTGAGGCACTCTTGTCTGATCTTTCCCTATGTCCTGCCTCGTCCTTGGGGGGTTAGCTGAAGGCTAGCCCTCGTGCCTTAATGCTATCTGTCCCTTCGCTCCTGTCTTATCAGCTAAGAAGTGCGTGTGTATTATGTTTATCGTGTAGCGCATCAACAGAACATTCACAAAATGCTCATTGGTTTATATATAATGATATTGAATAGTTCCCCAGCAGAACTTTTATTCCTTTTAATTCCATCTCTTCAGCTTCAGATTCACATCGTTTTAATGTATTAATAATGTAGGTAGCGTTCCCAGTTTTATAAATCTCCCCCTTGTTAATCATCGCTTTCCCTTTTTCTCGAAATAGTTAAAGCAACACATCCAAGTTCACAACAAATGACACACGCTCCAAGAGCGCGCTCAGACTCAGACGCACACACACACACACACACACACACCCTCACACACACTCTCTTGGCTTCCCCAAGGTTCCTGTCTGCAGCTTGTGACACAGTTCTGTCTTTTATATGATACAATTCTAATCAATCGGTCCCCGTTTATTTTATAAGCTATTTCTAAACTATGGGTAGAGGCTTATTTAACTGTTGACAACAACATTTAGTTTCTCCAATCACAGACAGTCTTAAGACAAAAGGTCGTCTGCACACCTGTTGTTTATGAGGCCTCTTGTTGTCAACCGCCAAACCGCCGCAGACCCTCGTCAGGGGTCTGTGAAACGTCTTTAGTCTTTATCTTAAACCAGGTCACTAATCTGAGTTTGGGGTCCCCTAAAGTCATATATTCAGTTATTTATCTATCAAGCTATAACACGTTAAAGCAACATACACAGGTCAGGGTGAACGTGAGTTAATGGCCATAACTCACGACAACTTCATTTCAATAAGCACGCAGTTCATCAAGCACAGCTGGGATTTAAAGAAAAACACACGTTTCACAGCTTCAACATAACAGGAGCTTTTCTCACACACTCTCTAATCTTTATCATGCGTTACTTATATTGCAGTATATCTTTTTATGTACCTACTACTTGAGCTCAAGATTTTAAACTCTATATACTTTATCAATTATGTTGGTTTTACCGTCATATATGTATCAATATCTTGTTTGTTAAAAAATAGTTTTTCCCTTTTTCTCGAGAGGAGTGCGAGCACCCCAAGGTCACAGCAAGTCACACACACACATACACCCACACACACACACAGAATGATCCGCTCTCCAGTTGTCTTCCAAACAAGCAAAAATTTGATTTTTACACGTATCCTTTGAAGCTAGGAGAAAAGCTGCAATAACCAATACTATGAACTCAGGCGAGAAGCTTCTACTGTATCATAAGGATACTGCGCTCGTCCGCTAGGATTTGATAACACCAGTTCACAAATATTGTTTTATTTCTCCTTCACTTCTTAGTACCTTCGTCAATGAATTTCCCGTTTTACCCCTCTTCAATGCCCCACAGAGACGTAGTCTGGCCGAGTACCTTCTTCCGAGGAATTCTCAGGGCACTTACGTGTCCCGATACGCTCGGTGTTCAGGTCTCGTTAAAATCGCCACGAGCTACAGCAAACCCCCCACACAGTTTATTGAAAACAAAAAATCTCTCCCTGTATCCATCGCATCTCGCAGAATACACACTAGATGAACTGTATTCTCTAATTTCCCCTATCACTAGGTGACTACATCCAGTGGCGTACAACGCATTAAACGGAATTATCAACGTTTTAACACGGACTCACCCTAATTCATCACCACACTGCCTCTTTTAACACAGACGAGAAAAGAGATCACATCACTCCTGCACTAGCTGCTCTGCACTGGCTCCCAGTAAAATCAAGAATCACTTTTAAAATTCTTCTCTTAACCTACAAAGCCTTGATTGGTGATGCTCCATCATATCTTAAGGAGCTTGTAGTACCATATTGCCCCACTAGAGAGCTACGCTCACTAAATGCGGGACTACTTGTAGTTCCTAGAGTCTTAAAAAGTAGAATGGGAGCCAGAGCCTTTAGTTATCAAGCTCCTCTTTTATGGAACCAGCTTCCAATTTCAGTCCGGGAGGCAGACACAGTCACCTCGTTTAAGAGTAGACTTAAGACCTTCCTCTTTGACAGAGCTTATAGTTAGGGCTGAATCAGGTTCACCTGGTCCAGCCCCTTGATATGCTGCTATAGGCTTATAGCTGCCGGGGGACGTTTTAGGATGCACTGAGTACCTATCTCCTCTTTTTTTTCTCTCCTTAAGAATGAATTTTCATCTCTCAATCACACGTTACTAACTCTGCTTTCTCCCCGGAGTCCTTTTGACTTCACGTCTCATGGGGTCATCGGACCCTATGAGACGGCATAGATCCTATCTGCCTGATGGATCATTGAGGTCTGGGTCGTGGAATTCCTGCTCCTGACTACGCCTACTGTCCTGTTGAGACTCCGCCTACTGTTGAGACTCCGCCCACTCCTCCTCCCCACCGCCATCTGCCTGATGGATCGTGGAGGTCTCCATCGTGGAATATGCCTACTATGAATTATTCATACACTCTGTCATATTCATTGAATGTATTTTAACTCTAATCTGTCCTTCTGGTCACATGACATCTATTGCATCTGTCCATCCTGGAGAGGGATCCTCCTCTGTTGCTCTCCTCCAGGTTTCTTCCTTTTTCCCCTGAAGGGTTATTTGGGAGTTTTTCCTGGTCCGATGTGAGGTTTTGGGGCAGGGATGTCTATGTGTACAGATTGTAAAGCACTCCGAGACAAATTTGTAATTTGTAAAATTGGGCTATACAAATAAACTGAATTGAATTGAATTGAATGTACTGAGCGGACTCCTCGACACTCGGTGTACAGTGGTTTTCGCTACTACACTGACTCACTCAGTAGTCTGGACCAGTGGTTCTGTTTATTTAAGCGGTCTCCTCGACACTTAAAATACAGAACATGGATTTCTAATCTACACTGACTCACCCAGCAGTCAGGACCAGCGGTTCTTTTTATTTTAGTGGACTCCTCAACACTTAAAATACAGAACATAGATTTCGCAGCTACACTGACTCACTCAGTAGTCAGGACTCATAGTTGAATTCACTGATTGTAAGTCTCTCTGGATAAAAGCATCAGCTAAATGACGTGATGTAATTTAGTTTGAATAACTTGTGTTGTTACTTCACTTTAAATTAAAGCCATTTTAGCTGAGCCTGTAACACCTTGTTAATGTTGTGTCCGTTTACCCAGAGATTGGTTCATTCCCTTCACCTTACCCATCCTCTCCTGATTGGTTCATTCCCTTCACCTGCCCCCAGACTCTCTTGATTGGTTCATTCCTTCACCTGCCTCTAGCCTCTCCTGGTCGGTTCAGTCCCTTCACCTGCCCCAGTCACTCCTAATTGGTTCATTCTCTTCACCTGCCCCAGCCTCTCCTGATTGGTTCATTCCCTTCACCTTCCCCCAGCCTCTCCTGATTGGTTCATTCCCTTCACCTGCCCCCAGCCTCTCCTGCTTGGTTCATTCCTTTCACCTGCCGCCAGATTCCAAATTCCTTGAATGTCTCCAGTAATGAAAGTTGATATCAGTCTGTAGTCACCGTTGTTCATCATGTGCTCCTTGCAGATGTCCCCCCTGAGGACCAGGACCCGGTGGACCCGGAGCTCCTTCACATAAAAGAGGAGCCGGAGCCCCTCCACATGAAAGAGGAGCCGGAGCCCCTCCACATGAAAGAGGAGCCGGAGCTCCTCCACGTAAAAGAGGAGCCGGAGCCCCTCCACATAAAAGAGGAGCCGGAGCTCCTCCACGTAAAAGAGGAGCCGGAGCCCCTCCACGTGAAAGACCTGCAGGATCTCTGGACCCATCTAGAGGGAGATCAGCTCATTGTGCTGCAGGAGGCCGATATCACCACGTTCTCATCCATTGTTGTTACTTTGAAGAGTGAAGATGACGAACCTCAGACCTCACAGCTTCATCAAAGCCAGACGGAGGACGACAGAGAGGCGGAGCCTCCTGTCGGCAGCTCAGCTACACCGATACAAACAGAAACTGATGGAGAGGACTGTGTGGGATCAGGACCAGCCAGGAACCTAAATCCACTTCGTCTTTCACATCCAAATGCTGATGAAAAGGCTTCAGGATCTTCTGACACTGAAGTCATTCATGGTGATTGGCAAGAACCGTTGTCAGATTCTGGACCTGAAAGTGAAGACGGGGATGATATCTGGAAGGAGACCAGGGAATCCTTCAGCTTCTTCAAGTGTAGTAAACGGTTTTACCACAAGGGGTTTCTGCAGAAACACATGAGGTGTCATTTTGGAAAAATATCCTCCAACTATTTGGATCAAAAGAAATGTTTTAGAGAGAAGCCAAAGAAAGAATCACAGGCAAGAGGTCGTACAGTAGAGAAACCATTCAGTTGTGATGTTTGTGGGAAAAGATTTACAGAACGGGGAGCTCTGAAGAGACACATGATAGTCCACACAGGAGAGAAACCATTCAGTTGTGATGTTTGTGGGAAAAGATTTACAGAACGGGGAGCTCTGAAGAGACACATGATAGTCCACACAGGAGAGAAACCATTCAGTTGTGATATTTGTGAGAAAAGATTTACACGACAGGGAAGTGTGAAGACACACAAGAGAGTCCACACAGGAGAGAAACCATTCAGTTGTGATGTTTGTGGGAAAAGATTTACAATACAGGGACGTGTGAAGACACACATGAGAGTCCACACAAGAGAGAAACCATTTAGTTGTGATGTTTGTGGGAAAAGATTTACACAACAGGGGTGCGTGAAGTCACATATGAGAGTCCACACAGGAGAGAAACCATTCAGTTGTGATGTTTGTGGGAAAATATTTACAGAACGGGGACATCTGAAGAGACACATGATAATCCACACAGGAGAGAAACCATTCAGTTGTGATATTTGTGGGAGCAGATTTACAGAACGGGGAGATCTGAAGAGACACATGAGAGTCCACACAGGAGAGAAACCATTCATTTGTGATGTTTGTGGGAAAAGATTCACACAACAGGGAGGTGTCAAGATACACATGAGAGTCCACACAGGAGAGAACATTTGAAATAAATGTAAATGTTTCAAATGAAATTTGTTTCTGAATGAGATGGAGGGCAAAGTGTTTGTTCAACAGCTGATGAATCTTTTAAATAACAATGACAACATATTGTTTGTCTATGATGGAGGAAACAAAAAACTAAGAATATATCTTTATTTAAAATGCATAATTCTTTGTAATGTTTTTAAATCTACATGTGAACTCGGCCCTGTTATGGCTGAGTGTCGGCTGACTGCTGTGGTCCGGCTTGATGCGGCTACATGTGAGCCAGCTTTGGCCTTTTTCATTTTAGCGATATATATTGTAAGAGCCACAAGTGTGTTTTTAGTAAATTGAAATTTCAGAATTGTTTATAATTTAATATTCAGAAATATGCTCACGGTGTAGGAACTATAGGTGAAATATATTGAAAGATGTTTATGTTAATGACTGATGCTCGAGTCAGGTGATTTAATGACGTCATGACGGCAGCAGGTGTAAGGAAAGAGCCGCATTAGACAAGAGAGCAAATCTTTTTTTACCAAATGACCGTGTGATCGTTTTGAACGTTTATTCATTTTGTACTTTGTCAGCGTTTTTTTCTGTTCAAAATAAAATCCAAAGAAAAGAAGATGAACGGTCTCCTGTCATGCTCATGCAAGGGAACTCACTGTGTCTGCAGCTCTTAAGTGGCTTAATGAAAACTACACCGATGGAACGCCGCTACATATATATATAATGTGTGTGTATTCTGTTTTTCTAGTAATGTAACAATCTAAAGTTGTGACTCTAGTCCTGCTTACTGTGTATTGGTGTGTGTTTGGTGTCATTAGATAAACAACATACACTCTAATGTCGGCCTGAGCCCTGATCTTTTTACTGAAGCCTTTACACTTATTAATGAATTTGACTGGTGTGTGGTTTTGGAAGGAAACTCTTAAACAGACAGATGAGACTGAGGAAGAGTAGAGAAGAGTGTGAGAGATCATCATCAGGTTGTGAAACTCTAAACAAAAGGGTAAACAATGGTAGAACGTGAATCTGTGTGGAATGTGAGGTACATGACCACAGTATTAAATAAGAGACATATTATCTCCTGACCATCATTCATAAACACAGAGTACAAATGACGGGACATGAAGTGGCGTCAGTGTTCTCTGAGGTATGGTCTGATAACAGAGGGTTCTGCAGAGAGACTATTTCATGTTCTATGTTAATGCCAGATGCTAGAACAAGGTCGAGGGTTAAAGCAGTGAGTCGGTTTCTGAGCTCTCTGACAAGTCAATCACTTCTAATAATGAGATCAATGCAGCACTAAGGCAATCATCATCAACCACCACATGCACATCCTACATGCAATAGTAGTAGAGTTAGTAGTAGTCAGTAGTAGAGTCAGTAGTAGAGGTTGTAGAGTCAGTAGTAGTAGAGTCAGTAGTAAGAGAGTTAGCAGTATTAGAGTCAGTTGTAGTAGAGTTAGTCGTGGTAGAGTCAGTGCTAGAGTCGGTGGTAGAGTCAGTGGTAGTAGAGTTAGAAGTAGAGTCAGTGGTGGTAGAGGCAGTAATAGAATCAGTTGTAGAGTCAGTAGTAGTGTCAGTGGTAGAGTCAGTAATACAGTCAGTAGTGGTAGAGTCAGTAATAGAGTCCAGTTGATCCAGAATGCTGCAGCTCGTGTTCTCACTAAACTAAGAACAGAGATCACATCACTCCTGCACTAGCTGCTCTGCACTGGCTCCCCGTAAAATCAAGAATCACTTTTAAAATGATTAACCTACAAAGCCTTAATTGGTGATGCTCCATCATGTATTAAGGAGCTTGTAGTACCATATTGCCCCACTAGAGAGCTTGTAGTACCATGTTGCCCCACGAGAGACCTTGTAGTACCATATTGCCCCACTAGAGAGCTTGTAGTACCATGTTACCCCACTAGAGAGCTTGTAGTACCATGTTGCCCCACTAGAGAGCTTGTAGTACCATATTGCCCCACTAGAGAGCTTGTAGTACCATATTACCCCACTAGAAAGCTTGTAGTACCATATTACCCCACTAGAGAGCTTGTAGTACCATATTACCCCACAAGAGAGCTTGTAGTACCATATTACCCCACTAGAGAGCTTGTAGTACCATATTACCCCACAAGAGAGCTTGTAGTACCATATTGCCCCACTAGAGAGCTTGTAGTACCATATTACCCCACTAGAGAGCTTGTAGTACCATGTTACCCCACTAGAGAGCTGCCTCACTAAATGCGGGGCTACTTGTGGTTCCCAGAGTTTAAAAGTAGGATGGAGCCAGAGCCTTCAGGTATCAAGCTCCTCCTCTTTTATGAACCAGCTCCACCTTCAGTCCTGGAGGCAGACACCATAACCTCATGGAGACTGAAGACTTTCCTCTTTGACAGAGCTTATAGTTAGGGCTGAACCAGGTTCACCTGGTCCAGACCTAGGCTGTGTCTACTACCGGACACTTTACGAAGTACACTGCAATACAGTGCACTGACATCTGCCGTGCACTCCGTCTGATAAGTGCTGTATCAAATGGAACACTTACGTTAACCACTTGGCGGAAGTGACAGACGCAAATCTGTTCACGGCACCCGTGAAATTAAGCCGGGAGTGACGTACGCAAATCTGCTTGCGATACCCGCGAAACTTAAACTGACAAAATGAATGCACTTCTTGCCCTCTTTGTGTCCCTTGTTTACCTTTCTCCACCCCATGTGGAAACTGCGATACCTCCACAATCGTGGTCTCCCGCTTGTGCTCCCGTCGCCATCTCGTCCGCCATTGTTTTAGAAATAAAATGAAAAGCTGGCGAAAGGGCTCCTCCTCTTCCGCTACGTAGCCAAGATGGCGCCCGTTTAGGGCGAGTAGTGTCCATCGTTTACACTGCATGTTTTGCCCGTTTGCAGGGCGCCATGCGGGTCCTTTCAGTGCACTGAATTCTGCTGGTTTTGTCAGTGTGGCGCCCTAAGCCTGAAAGACAAGCTCCAAGTGCTCAAGTGTCCGGTAGTAGACACAGCCATAGAGATGCTGCTCTCGGCTGAGAGGCTGCTGGGGGACACTTAGGATACACTGAGCTCCTCTCTCCTCTCCTCTCTCCTTATGGACGTTTAGGATACACTGAGCTCCTCTCTCCTCTCCTCTCTCCTTATGGACATTTAGGATACACTGAGCCCCTCTCCTCTCCTCTCTCCTTATGGACATTTAGGATACACTGAGCTCCTCTCTCCTCTCCTCTCTCCTTATGGATGTTTAGGATACACTGAGCACCTGTCTCCTCTCCTCTCTTCTTATGGACGCTTAGGATACACTGAGCACCTCTCTCCTCTCCTCTCTCCTTATGGACGTTTAGGATACACTGAGCTCCTCTCTCCTCTCTCCTTATGGACATTTAGGATACACTGAGCTCCTCTCTCCTTATGGACGCTTAGGATACACTGAGCACCTCTCTCCTCTCCTCTCTCCTTATGGATGTTTAGGATACACTGAGCAACTCTCTCCTCTCTCCTTATGGACATTTAGGATACACTGAGCACCTCTCTCCTATCTCCTTATGGATGTTTAGGATACACTGAGCACCTCTCTCCTCTCTCCTTATGGACGTTTAGGATACACTGAGCTCCTCTCTCCTTATGGACGTTGAGGAGACACTGAGCACCTCTCTCCTCTCTCCTTATGGACGCTTAGGATACACTGAGCACCTCTCTCCTCTCCTCTCTCCTTATGGACATTTAGGATACACTGAGCACCTCTCTCCTCTCTCCTTATGGATGTTTAGGATACACTGAGCACCTCTCTTCTCTCTCCTTATGGATGTTTAGGATACACTGAGCTCCTATCTCCTCTTCTCTCTCTCCTTATGGATGAATCTTCATCTCTCCATCACACATTATTAACTCTGCTTCCTCCCCATAGTCCTTGTGACTTCACGTCTCATAGGGTCCATTGGACCTGCTGGGTCTGATGTCATGGCGCTGCTGAAGCCCCGCCCACTCCTCCTCTCTAGCTCCACCTGATGGATCATGGAGGTCTGGATCGTGGTCCATGCCGACTACCAACTATTCATACACTCTGTCATATTCATTGAATGTGTTGTTACTCTGTAATGATTCCTTCTGTACACATGACATCTATTGATCATCTGGTCACATGACATCTATTGTTCATCTAGTCACATGACATCTATTGTTCATCTGGTCACATGACATCTATTGTTCATCTGGTCACATCACATCTATTGTTCATCTGGTCTCATGACATCTATTGTTCATCTGGTCACATGACATCTATTGTTCATCTGGTCTCATGACATCTCTTGTTCATCTGGTCACATGCCATCTATTGTTCATCTGGTCACATGACATCTATTGTTCTTCTGGTCACATCACATCTATTGTTCATCTGGTCACATGACATCTATTGTTCATCTGGTCACATGACATCTATTGTTCATCTAGTCACATGACACTTTACTTTATAGATCCAATTGTTTTGTATAATTCTCTAGAAATAATCTTCTGGAACTTTAAACTTACTGGCAGGTACTTGGAAAAGATTTGATGGAGAAGAATCGCCACCTTAACTTGGTGGAGGAGTTTGAGAGGCTCCGTGATCCCGGGAGCTGAGTTGTTGGGGGCATCGGCCCCTGGTCGGGTCTCCAAGGCAAACAGGTCTCTGGTGAGAGTCCAGACTAAGAGCGGTTCAAAAACCCTGATGTAGCATCCCACGGACTTCAGCTACCTCGCCCAGACAAGGGGAACCGGGGCACCCTCCCGGAGCCAGACCCAGGAGGGGAGCTCGCCGGCGAGCGTCTGGTGGCAGACGCCGCCTCTGGGGTCCGGTCAGGCTCAGCCCGAAGAAGTAACATTGAGCAGCCACCCTGTGGACCCACCACCCTGTGGACCAGCATCGGGGGCGGGTGCTATGTCGACCGGGTGGCGGGCCGGGCGGGAGGCCTGGGCGAGCCGATCTCCGGCAGCATAGACGAGCTCTAGGAGTGGGGATACTCACCAGCCCCCGGCTGAGCGCTGCTGTGTTTTCCCCGGAGAACCAGAGGGTCGCCTCCCTGAGCCTCCGGGTTGGGGAGCAAGGCTCTGACTGTGGTTTGTGCTTATGCACCAAACAGCATTCAGGGTATCCGGCCTTCTTGGACTCGGTAGGAGGGGTCCTGGAGAGGGACCGCCTGCCGACTCCACAGCTCTACTGGGACACTTCAACGCTCACCTGGGCAACGACAGAGGAACCTGGAGGGTGATTGGGAGGAACGGCTTCTGATCTGAACCGAGCAGTTTTCTGGTACTGGACTTCTGTGCTAGCCACGGCTTGTCCAGAACCAACACCATGTTCCAACCCAAGGGGGCTCATCAGTGGACCTGGTACCAGAACACCTGAGGCCGGAGATCAATGATGGACTTTGTGATGGTATCATGTGACCTGGTGGTGAGTTGGATCAGATGGGAGTCGGCTAGAAAGACCTGGCAAGACCAAACATGGAGTGGGAACGTCTGGTGGAGGACCCGGTCCAGGAGGACCCGGTCCGGGAGAACTTCAACTCCCACCTCCGGATGAACTTCTCACCACCGCAGCTGCTTCAGGAGACCCCTGGGCCTAGTTTGTGGTCTCCTGAAGCAGCTGCGGTGGTCGCGTATGCAAAAACTCAGGCATAGGAGGAGTTTGGGGAGGCCATGGAGGAGGACCTTCGGTTGGCCTCAAGGAGGTTCTGGAGAACCCAGCATCTCCTCCAGTTCCTCCTCTTCCATCTCCTTCTCCTCTTTCCTATCCTTCTCCTCCTTCATCTCCTTCTGCTCCTCCTACTCATAACTATCCTTCTCTTCCTCTTCCGACCTATCCTCCTCCTCCTCCTCCTCCTTCTTATCCTCCTCCTTCTCATTCTGCTCCTCCTGCTCATACATATCCTTCTCCTCCTGCAGCTCCTCCTTCTCCAGCTCCTCCTCCATCTCCTCCTCTTCCCTGGGAGCCGACACCACTCAGCTGGAGACCCAGGACGTGTTGATTCAAGATTCAAGATGTCTTTATTTGTCACATACACACACAGGGTGTGCAGTGAAATGAAAGTGGCAATGCTCAGCAGGAATGTGCAAGGGCAACAAGTACACACTATTTACAATAAAAAACAACACAATATTTACAGTACAATATTTACACTAAGTGTGTGTGTGTGTGTGCCTAAGAGGGGCAGTTGTGTGGGTCTATGTGGGGGTCCTGGTGAGGTCGGAGTTCACAGTCCTGATGGCCTGAGGAAAGAAACTCCGTCTCAGTCTCTCTGTTCTTGCAGCGTGACTACGGGCGCCTGCCTGACCGCAGCAGCTGAAACAGTCTGTTGTTGGGGTGGTGAGGATCCTTCATGATCCTGCCGGCTCTGGTTCTGCACCTCCTGGTGTACAAGTCCTGCAGGGTGGGAGTGTAGTTCAATAGTGCGTTCAGCCGAACGCACTACTCTCTGCAGAGCCTTCCTGTCCTGAGCGGAGCAGTTGCCAAACCAGGCTGTGATGCTTCCTGTCAGGGCGCTCTCTACAGCTCCAGAGTAGAAGGACTGAAGGATCCTCTGGGAAACTTTAAATTTCCTCAGCTGCCTGAGGTGGTAGAGGCGCTGCCTTGCCTTTCTCACCAGAGTGTCTGTGTTCGTTGACCATGTCAGATCCTCGGTGATGTGGACTCCCAGGTATTTATACCTGCTCACCTTCTCCACAGTAGTCCCGTTAATCCCCAGTGGTGAGTACGTCCTCTGTTGTTGTACCCTCCTAAAGTCCACAATCAGCTCCTTAGTTTTGGTGACATTCATGATGAGACTGTTGTCCTGGCACCAGAGTGACAGATCAGCAACTTCCTCCAGGTAGGCCTTCTCGTCGTTGTCGGAGATCAGGCCCACCACCACTGTGTCATCCGCAACTTGATGATGGTGTTGGAGCTGAACCTGGCCACACAGTCATGTGTGTACAGGGAGTACAGTAGGGGGCTGAGGGCGCAACCCTGGGGGGATCCTGTGTTCAGGGTGAGGGGGTTGGAGGTGTGTCTGCCCACCCTGACCACCTGTGGCCTGGCGGTCAGGAAGTCCAGGATCCAAGCACACAGGGGGTGTTCAGTCCCAGCTCAATCAGCTTGCCGGCCAGTCTGGAGGGGACTATGGTGTTGAAAGCTGAACTATAATCAATGAACAGCAGTCTCACATAGCCCCCCTCTGGCTGTCCAGATGAGAGAGTGTGGTGTGCAGTACCTGGGAGACAGCATCATCCGTGGATCTGTTTGGGCGATAAGCAAACTGCAGCGGGTCCATGGAGGAAGGAGGAAGGCGCAGATGTAGTCCTTTATCAGCCTCTCAAAGCATTTCATGACCACCGAGGTGAGGGCCACCGGTCGGTAGTCATTCATACATGCTGGAGAAGCATTCTTGGGCACAGGGACAATAGTGGATCTCTTGAAGCAGGCGGGGACCACGGACTCAGCCAGGGAGAGGTTGAATATTGTGGTGAACACTGGAGCTAGCTGGTTAGCACAGGTCTTCAGTACTCGCCCAGATAGTCCACTGCAGACCCTTTGGAGGGATGGGGGTCACGGGAGAACCAGAACCAGAACAGCGAGAGCGAGAGCGAGAGCGAGAGCGAGAGCGAGAGCGAGAGAGAGACATGAAGAGTTACTGACTGCCGACCCCTGGTGGTGACAACAGGTAAATGCACCAGACTGTAACGAGTAGAAAAGGCACACAAACACGTTTCAATGTAAAATAGCTTTGAACCTGTCAAATTGAACTGAAATGATTTAAAATCAAGATTTTGTGTTCAGTATAAAAACCAGATGTGTGTCTCTTAACACGGTCCTCCTCTGACCCAAGCCCGTTGGTTCCTACTGATCCATTCAGTAATAATCAGGAGGAATGTGTTTACATTCTTTACTTGATGGGACAAAGTATGGATTCATTAAATAAAGTCGGACAGATTTCAGTTTCCTTCAGGAATAAGCAGCAAGTCAAAGAAACGGTGACATCCAGCTCGAGCTTCTCGTTGATCACGTGTTGGTGACGTCAGAGCAGGCGGACTCACGTCGGACACGCACCCCCCGCGCATGCGTAGTGCGCAGGTGGACTCTGGCTCCTCTCCAGCGAGCCGCTGTGTTGTCTCCGTGTCTCCAGGAGAAATGCTGAGACTGTTGGTGAAGCAGCAAGTCGACGCGGTCGTTGAAGAGGCTTTTGTGCTGTTGGACACATTAACAGCAGCTTATGAGGACACCGTGTCTCGTCTCGGAGAACATGAGCTACACACATCAGGTTGGTGCTGCTTCACGATGGTTCCCGGGCTTCATCTCGTTTGACGGCTTCAAGTCACATGGAGTCCGTTTCCAGCTCGTGGACTGGAGTTAGCGGGACTTGTGGTGGATGTGGTTCGTTTCCAGCTCTCCTCTGATCTCATTCATCAGGGAGGAACTTTAAACACCTCACGGTGCTCGAGGCAAACTGGTTACGGGATCTGCACGTGGACATCTTTTGGGACGGTCTTCAAAATGGCGGCCAGAGCAACTTCTGGAGGAGGAAGCCGACTGTAAAGTGATCCAACTGATGTAAAGTGATCAAGATCTTGACTAGTATTAGTACAGTGATGAATACTGTGTATTTACTAGTATTAGTACAGTAATGGTTACTGTTTAATCACCAGTATTAGTACAGTGATGAATACTGTGTATTTACTAGTACAGTGATGATTACTGTATATTTACTAGTATTAGTACAGTGATGATTACTGTATATTTACCAGTATTAGTACAGTGATCAGGGTTCGTACGGTCATGGAAAACCTGGAAAAGTCATGGAATTTTAAAATGGTCACTTCCAGGCCTGGAAAAGTCATGGAAAAAACTTAAATCATCAAAGTTTTGGAAAAGTCATGGAAATTAGTTATAATCGCATGTTCATTTACGCAGAGTTTGAAATTAATATATTTTTTAAAGAAAGATGGTCAAAATATAAGCCGGCGTACGCTCTCAATACGCAACATTTTCTAAATTGTTCATGTTTATACTGAGATTTCAGTTTGGTCATGGACATTTGATTTAAAGTCATGGAAAAGTCATGGAAATCCATTAGTCAAAATGTTTAAGAACCCTGAGTGATGGTTACTGTGTATTTACTAGTATTAGTACAGTGATGGTTACTGTGTATTTACTAGTATTAGTACAGTGATGTTACTGTGTATTTACTTGTATTAGTACAGTGATGGTTACTGTGTATTTACTAGTATTAGTACAGCGATGGTTACTGTGTATTTACTAGTATTAGGACAGTGATGGTTACTGTGTATTTACTAGTATTAGTACAGTGATGGTTACTGTGTATTTACTAGTATTAGTACAGCGATGGTTACTGTGTATTTACTAGTATTAGGACAGTGATGGTTACTGTGTATTTACTAGTATTAGTACAGTGATGTTACTGTGTATTTACTAGTATTAGTACAGTGATGTTACTGTGTATTTACTAGTATTAGTACAGTGATGGTTACTGTGTATTTACTAGTATTAGTACAGTGATGTTACTGTGTATTTACTAGTATTAGTACAGTGATGTTACTGTGTATTTACTAGTATTAGTACAGTGATGGTTACTGTGTATTTACTAGTATTAGTCCAGTGATGGTTACTGTGTATTTACTAGTATTAGTACAGTGATGGTTACTGTGTATTTACTAGTATTAGTACAGTGATGTTACTGTGTATTTACTAGTATGAGTACAGTGATGGTTACTGTGTATTTACTAGTATTAGTACAGTGATGGTTACTGTGTATTTACTAGTATTAGTACAGTGATGTTACTGTGTATTTACTAGTATGAGTACAGTGATGTTACTGTGTATTTACTAGTATTAGTACAGTGATGTTACTGTGTATTTACTAGTATTAGTACAGTGATGTTACTGTGTATTTACTAGTATTAGTACAGTGATGGTTACTGTGTATTTACTAGTATTAGTACAGTGATGTTACTGTGTATTTACTAGTATTAGTACAATGATGTTACTGTGTATTTACTAGTATGAGTACAGTGATGTTACTGTGTATTTACTAGTATTAGTACAGTGATGGTTACTGTGTATTTACTAGTATTAGTACAGTGATGTTACTGTGTATTTACTAGTATTAGTACAGTGATGGTTACTGTGTATTTACTAGTATTAGTACAGTGATGTTACTGTGTATTTACTAGTATTAGTACAGTGATGGTTACTGTGTATTTACTAGTATTAGTACAGTGATGTTACTGTGTATTTACTAGTATTAGTCCAGTGATGGTTACTGTGTATTTACTAGTATTAGTACAGTGATGTTACTGTGTATTTACTAGTATTAGTACAGTGATGGTTACTGTGTATTTACTAGTATTAGTACAGTGATGTTACTGTGTATTTACTAGTATTAGTACAGTGATGTTACTGTGTATTTACTCGTATGAGTACAGTGATGTTACTGTGTATTTACTAGTATTAGTACAGTGATGGTTACTGTGTATTTACTAGTATTAGTACAGTGATGTTACTGTGTATTTACTAGTCTTAGTACAGTGATGGTTACTGTGTATTTACGAGTATTAGTACAGTGATGTTAATGTGTATTTACTTGTATTAGTACAGTGATGGTTACTGTGTATTTACTAGTATGAGTACAGTGATGGTTACTGTGTATTTACGAATTTTAGTACAGTGATGTTACTGTGTATTTACTAGTATTAGTACAGTGATGGTTACTGTGTATTTACTAGTTTTAGTACAGTGATGTTACTGTGTATTTACTAGTATTAGTACAGTGATGGTTACTGTGTATTTACTAGTATTCGTACAGTGATGTTACTGTGTATTTACTACTATTAGTACAGTGATGGTTACTGTGTATTTACTAGTATTAGTACAGTGATGTTACTGTGTATTTACTAGTATTAGTACAGTGATGGTTACTGTGTATTTACTAGTATTAGTACAGTGATGTTAATGTGTATTTACTTGTATTAGTACAGTGATGTTACTGTGTATTTACTGGTATTAGTACAGTGATGGTTACTGTGTATTTACTAGTATGAGTACAGTGATGGTTACTGTGTATTTACTAATTTTAGTACAGTGATGTTACTGTGTATTTACTAGTATTAGTACAGTGATGGTTACTGTGTATTTACTAGTTTTAGTACAGTGATGTTACTGTGTATTTACTAGTATTAGTACAGTGATGGTTACTGTGTATTTACTAGTATTAGTACAGCGATGGTTACTGTGTATTTACTAGTATTAGTACAGTGATGGTTACTGTGTATTTACTAGTATTAGTACAGTGATGGTTACTGTGTATTTACTAGTCTTAGTACAGTGATGGTTACTGTGTATTTACGAGTATTAGTACAGTGATGTTACTGTGTATTTACTAGTATTAGTACAGTGATGGTTACTGTGTATTTACTAGTATTAGCACAGTGATGGTTACTGTGTATTTACTAGTATTAGTACAGCGATGGTTACTGTGTATTTACTAGTATTAGTACAGTGATGTTACTGTGTATTTACTAGTATTAGTACAGTGATGGTTACTGTGTATTTACTAGTATTAGTACAGTGATGGTTACTGTGTATTTACTAGTATTAGTACAGTGATGATTACTGTGTATTTACTAGTATTAGTACAGTGATGTTCCTGTGTATTTACTAGTATTAGTACAGTGATGGTTACTGTGTATTTACTAGTATTAGTACAGTGATGGTTACTGTGTATTTACTAGTATTAGTACAGTGATGGTTACTGTGTATTTACTAGTATTAGGACAGTGATGGTTACTGTGTATTTACTAGTCTTAGTACAGTGATGGTTACTGTGTATTTATGAGTATTAGTACAGTGATGTTAATGTGTATTTACTTGTATGAGTCCAGTGATGATTACTGTGTATTTACTAGTATTAGTACAGTGATGGTTACTGTGTATTTACTAGTATTAGGACAGTGATGATTACTGTGTATTTACTAGTATTAGTACAGTGATGTTCCTGTGTATTTACTAGTATTAGTACAGTGATGGTTACTGTGTATTTACTAGTATTAGTACAGTGATGGTTACTGTGTATTTACTAGTATTAGTACAGTGATGGTTACTGTGTATTTACTAGTATTAGTACAGTGATGGTTACTGTGTATTTACTAGTTTTAGTACAGTGATGTTACTGTGTGTTACTAGTATTAGTACAGTGATGGTTACTGTGTATTTACTAGTATTAGTACAGTGATGGTTACTGTGTATTTACTAGTATTAGTACAGTGATGGTTACTGTGTATTTACTAGTATTAGTACAGTGATGGTTACTGTGTATTTACTAGTATTAGTACAGTGATGGTTACTGTGTATTTTGTGAGGAGTAGTCGGGTTAACACAGATAACTGATAATAAGGGAAACAGATTAAGGGCCATTTGCATAAAAGTAATTGGAATGTTAAAGAGGCTTGGTTTATCAAAATTCACAAGAGAGGGTGTTAGAAGTGGGACAAATAAATGCGAATTTTTCTGGGATTAGCGAGAATAGACCAGGCCGGGAAAAGTAAATGCGGAATGTGGGTAATAAAACAGATCAAAGGGGACCCCAGTTCCATTAGACTACGACAATAGGAAAGCAACAAGGAATCCATCATGCCGGCCGACAGGGAGAGTGGCTGTAAAATCAGATGAAAGCATCGAGGCCATCGCTGGGACGAGAAGCAGAGGGCCAGGTGTGACAGAACACAGGTCCTGAGGGTCAGCGGAGGCGTTTACAACCGGCTCGACACGACAGGACCATGGCACCTCTTGTGATATTCAGATGAAGACCTGGTTGATTGTGTGTTCAGGAGCCCAAATCCTGACCAAATGGGCCAGAGAGGATGTTACTACGAAAGTGAATAAACACGAGCCTGGATTCATGTGTGTTAACCTGCCTGTAGATCAATGGTCATTGATATGATAATGTGATATATGTCTCCCAATATGTTCGGTATCCTAACCCCGGTTAGAGTGTGTTTGATGTCACTGGCATCGGGAAGTCTCACCAGGTCTGAAAGGATCCTAGAGGGTACCTAAATGCCTGAGAGATAAGAGGAGACACGGAGGTGACCGAGCTCATCTAAACCAGCTAAGACAACAGTCCCCCTCTTTGATGTGGGACAGAGAGTCTCCCCAGAACCTCTCAGGAAGAGAGGGGGGGGGGATGAACCCCCCATCAGCACCCCCAGAGAGGGACGGATATCCGGTAAAAGTGGGAGGAGCTGAGGGTATAAAGGTGACGAACAGAGAAAAGGAAAGGAGTTCTTTTGGGAGAGTTTTTGAGAAAAAAGGGTTTTTCCATATGTTGTGGTTTGCATCAGGCATCCGTGAAGAACTCACAGGCGCCTGACGTACTTTGTCTATTTTTCTTCTTTCTTTTCTGAAAGGTTGAAGAAAAATAGTTTTTTAAGTTCTTGTGACTTTTGTGTCAGGCTCCCGAGAGAGAAATCATTAATAATTGTACTTTGTTTATTTCTTTCTTCCTTTTTTGAATAAAATACTTGGCTGCCTTGCAGTCTTAAACTTTACATTCGGTTCGTGGACCTACTTTTTTGTGAGTCCTATTTCTTCACCTGTCGACCCACCCGAGAAGACCAAAGGCAGAGACCCGAGAGCGGACCCCCCCCCCCGCCCCCGAGGTGAGTCTGAGCGACATCTGCACGGCTACACCCACTGATCTCCGTCACTCAGGGCACATACTGATTCCTCACACACTGGTAACTGACATTTTGTACTAAAGAGATATCGCTGCAGCGGTAGACCTCCGTCTCTCCGCCGAGCCGTGGTTGGTTCGGGACCAAGAGGGACTCGTAACACCGAGTCCTCGTCGGAGTTTGTCCTAAGAATAAGAATATTAATAAGTGTCCCGCCAGCCGCTCTCTGAGCCTAGTAACCTCGGCGTGTTTGGGAGGAGACTAGATTATTGAATACCCAGCATTTCTCTCCATGGAGATCGATCTGACATCATCCGGGGTGCAGCGTGCCGAGAATAACAGCTACCACTGTCTATGTGCACGCGTCATTCATCAGGCCCGAGCGATCGCGGAATCATATAGAGAGTTACTGATCTCCGCCTCCTCTCCCCTTAACTCGGTCTTCGCCCTCGCTCAGTTTCCCGTTCCCCCCTCGAAGCGTCGGCGGAGACCGTGACCGGGCCGTTCGTCAGAAGAGGCCGGGCATCGTGACCCGTGGACCCGTGTCCTCTCCAGTGCGACAGGTTAGCAGCGGTGACGCGCTGCGCCTGGGCGCCGCCGACGGGCTTTTAATGACAGTTAGCTACATGTCTGTCATTAGAGCACGATTATTTCCCCTCAATAAAGTACCCGGTGTGAGCCGGCTCGCACCTCAAACCTTTCGCCCTCCTCCATCTCTACTCTCCGTCTCGTTCGTTTCCCCTCCCCGCTCCTCTGCTTCCCCCGGTTTCCCCTACCCGAGAAGACGGCGGCGTGCCTTTTTCTTTCCGTCTCTCACCCGAGGCGACAGAATTCGGTTCACGTACGCGTCTCTCTTAATATGGCACCCGAACAGGGACCTGAGAGGTAGATAGGCTTGTGTATGATACCTTAATTAATCAATACGCGGTTAATTAAATGGAAAATAACGATTCAGGTTTGAAATCTTATTTTAACTTCGTTTACAAGGCGGATTCTTCTCTCTCAGGTTAAAACACGAACCCTCCCCGAAAACTGTATGAAACCAGTGAAAACGAACTGAATTGATTTATTTACTGAGCTGGCAGAAGGTAACCGGTGATTTCCCGGGGAGCATTCGGACTAACTGTATGTTCTGCACCCGTGCCGCGCGAACACCCATTATCTGCCCTCTGCCCTACTCACCGAGGCACTCCACCTGTTTATCGGGGCAATCGAAGCCCGTAATCTGGCCGTCCTTTTCCTGGAAAAGGAACCGTCCATTTAACGCGGTACCGATCGATTTTCAGCGTTTTGGTAGTTCCGGAGAGGAGGAAATCCTTTAAAACTAAAAGTACTTCACGCGCGGGCGTTTTAAAGGAAGTTAGCATGGAGTAAATAAATCAGTGCGCAATAGGTTGAAGAGTACCTAGCTCGTTGGAATAACCCGCTTGGCGAGCGTACATTTCTACGCTCGTCCCCCGTCTAAAACCCAGCTTAACCCTAAAAATGCGTTATTGGCACACAGAGAAGGCCGAGCTGAGCTGATCCCTTGGTGAGATAAAGGCTTAGGAACTGAAGGGACGAAAAAAGGCACAAAACTCTCCTAGTACTTGTAATTAATTGAGTTTAATTACAAAACTTTAAACACAAGCCGATGAGTTAGGCTCCCCGCTCGGAGATAGCCGTCGCTAGGCATGTGTGTTTAAATAACTAACCGCGAATGAACAGAGTGAGCGTATCACCATTTATTCCGACTGACGTGTGTGGGTGTGATTGGATATAGTGACGCCGTTCTAACCAGACTGCGGCTGTAACAATTACTCGAAACACTATCGGGGTCGAAATCCTTCTGGGATTTCCCCTCAAACATATTCCAAGAGGTGTGTGCGTGGGATCACAGCCTTTTTATTTGGAAGAGATGTGCGCGGTCTGAGCGGAGGCTGAGAGGAGGTAAAAGGGGCCGGACGACATCGTCACCACGGCTGGAAGTGACGTCCCACTCCCCTAGCAGATGGACCGTCCAGATACTGGTCTCCCTCTTCCATTATTGTGCATATTGATGTGCAGGGTGGCGTGAATAATATTGTAATAACGGCAGTGTTGTTTTGACCATCTATGATAAATCTGGCAGTGTTGGATAAACAATCCTTGTGTTCCCCCAGGACATGTGGAAATAAATATCTGACTAAATCCCTATAAGAGGCTGCAGTGTGATACATGCTGGAGCTTTGTTTTCATTGTTTCCCCCCCTCTTCCCAAACAGGTTGTTGTCAAATGCATTGTGCTTCATCCTGAACGATATCACCGAATATGGCAGTTTATGTACACTCGGACGTCATAGTTATACAGAAACATATACCAGTAACCTAGAATAGGATAACCGATCCTTCGTTTATTTCCAAAGCGAGTTAGACTACCGTGAATAGGGAAGGTCCTCCTTTGAGTATAGGTTGTGAGTGTTCGATTGAACACACTTTAGTGACTTTAATTTAGTTGATAGTTTACATTAATTTGATTGATCGACTGTAATTTGATTTATCGACTTTAATTTGATTTATTGAGTTTGATTTGATTTATTGAGTTTAATTTGATTTATCGAGTTTGATTTGATCTATTGAGTTTAATTTGATTGATCGACTTTAATTTGATTTATCGAGTTTGATTTGATCTATTGACTTTAATTTGATTTATCGAGTTTAATTTGATTTATCGACTTTAATTTGATTTATCGAGTTTGATTTGATCTATTGACTTTAATTTGATTTATCGACTTTAATTTGATTTATCGAGTTTGATTTGATCTATTGACTTTAATTTGATTTATTGACTTTAATTTGATTTATCGAGTTTAATTTGATTTATCGAGTTTGATTTATCGACTTTAATTTGATTTATCGAGTTTGATTTGATCTATTGACTTTAATTTGATTTATTGAGTTTAATTTGATTTATCGACTTTGATTGGATTTATTGACTTTAATTTGATTTATTGAGTTTAATTTGATTTATCGAGTTTCAAGTTTAATTTGATCTATTGAGTTTAATTTGTTTTTTTGACTTTAATTTGATTTATCGACTTTAATTGGATTATAGACTTTTTTGATTTATTTAGTTTAATTTGATTTATTGAGTTTAATTTGATTTATCGGGTTTAACTTGATTTATTGACTTTAATTTGATTTATTGAGTTTAATTTGTATGAGGCGTTTTTGTTCAGGTTGATCTATTGATTGCGAATTTCAGTTTGGCGTCAAAAGTGACACGTTCGAAAATAGGCTTCTATTTTTAAATCAAAGAACCAATAACTACCGGTGTACCCACATCACCCGCAGCAGGGCAGTACGAAGTCCACAACCTAATACCAATTTTGATTTGTTAAACAGTTCCCCGGATGATACTCTAAACCGTATCCATAGGACTGAGACTAGGAAACCGCGGCCCCAAAGATGGACGACGGGGCGTCAGAGTTCTCCGATGCCAGTGGCATCGAAGGGGGAACCTACACCCCGTATCACGCAGGCCAACGAAGGACGTTAGAGCCCAACCCCCATAATTACCGGGACCCGGGAAGTTATCTAAGGGACTTCATGGAGTACAGAGACCCCTCCGCACCCCCCGCCTATAGAGACCACAAAGCGCCCGAGCAGCACCAATACACAAACCAATACCGCCACGCCCGACAGACTGAACCTGACTACCCGGCCACGCCCCAACGTGAAATTAGAGCAGCCACTGGAGGCAAAGGTCAGCTGACCCTCCTCCAGACAAGGTTGCAGGACTTAGCCATAGAACACCCCTGCATGTTGGTGAATCCCGCCAACGCTAACCTCCATCATGATAGTGGCGTGTCTTTAGAAATCCGACGAATGACAGGGGACCGCATGCAAGACGAGTCTCGAGAAGAGCTGAGGAGGAACCAAGGACCTTTCGCTCAGAACTCAGTGGTGACCACTCGGGAGAGTAACAACCCACTCATTTCCACTGTCCTACACACCGTACTTGTACCACGACAAGACGCGGCAACTCATGATCCAATCTATGCCTTAGGCGAAGCCTACGATGCCACGTTTCTACACGCCATAGAATTAGTCAGAAGGGACGAACCCAATTACCTCATAATGACTCCCTTCGGGGGCGAACCACTGAACTACCAAGCCAACGACTCTAAGGCCGCTTTCACTCACTCATGGGAAAAACACGGCCGTCATTTGAACATACTATTGTGCCTTAAGGATCGGACAGAGTACCAACTGTGGGCCTCCGTCCTAGAGCCCTCGACACTTTCCCAAACCCCACCCCATCCCGCCAGGCGTGGCGGACCCGTCCGACCCCAACCAACAGAGTTACTGGAAGCAGACTTTTCGGGACCCGGACGTGAGACACGTTCACACTAGGGACGACCAGATTCCTAATCGAGGTGAAAGCCCGGATCAGATCGACCCGCCCTAGGACGAGGTCCTTGTTGACTCTACGAACCCCTACTTACCACCAACCCAGACCATGAAGCCGAGGTCAGGAGAATGTTAGGCACAGCACATGTTAGGCGAGCCAGGGCGACTGTGGTAGCCAACAGAAGCAGCACGGAGGCAGAACAGAGAGGAGCTACTTGTGGGGACATGGAGAGGACGTTCCCCAGGAGGGCAAGCAGAGCAGTGGTATACCTCCATAGGACACGCAGTTTTAGCCGCACACAGATACTCCAAGAGCCCAGCCTCAGCCAGAAGAGCTTTCCCCCATCTGGTACACCCTTATCGAGGACCTAGAAGCATGGGCTACGGATGGACCATGGCCAGTGATAACCATCCGGTGCCGGACTCAGGGAAAGACGTACCAAGGAATAGAGACCAAAATAATACTACAGGCCTTAGCGTTAAGTCACCCTTTTCAGGACATCTGCTCCTTAGTCAGGATATTAGTGGACACCCCCAGCTTAAAAACCTACTTGAAGGCCCAGCTAGAAGAGGCCTACGCAGACAGCTGCAAGTCAACTGAGGAATCCGACAGTGAGG